>NC_048896.1:15321696-15456209 GCF_011077185.1 Oxyura jamaicensis | reverse complement strand
CCCCCCCCCCAGCTCCGTCCCCCCGCAGCGGGTGCGCGGAGGGATGAGCAGCGGGCTGGTGCTGCGCGCCCCGCTCCCCGAGGACTCCTCGGCGTTCACCCCGCTCAAGCCCGTCACCATGTCGGGGGAGCCCGGCGAGGACGCCTCCGTCTTCGAGGACATCAAGCCGCCCGCCCGGGCCCTGGACAACCCTCCCGACCTGGCGCAGGTAAGGCGGAGGCCGGCGGAGCTTTTGCCCGCTCAGGTGCTGAAGCCTCCAGCCCAAGGCCGGTCTCTGCGTGCCTTTGGGTTGAATTCTCCTTCACTATTTATTATTATTATTTTGGTTTCATGGTGATGGTTTGTTCCTTTGGTTGATTTCTGCTTTTTCACCCGCTTTTTGGCACTTTGTCTGCTCGTCCTTTCCCCTCCACGGCTCTTGCTCCGGGGTGCGCTGGGTTTCATATTTTTCTCCTTCCCTTCCCTGCGCCGCCGTTTTGGAGCTTTGGAGCAGGGGGAGCAGCCGGGGAGGGGGCACCAGCGTCCCCATGCCACCCACGGGCACCAGGATTGCTCCCGCGCATGGCAGAAAATGGGGGATATTTCCTTTTTTTTTCCTGATTATTATTTATATTTCCACCGCACGAGATTTCCGCTTCGAGGTTCCCCAGCCTGTGGCCTCCCCCTGCAGCGGCTGGGGATAACACCCCAGATTTTGGGTGCCCACCACGAGGCCACTCTGCTTGGTGGCCATCAGCCGGGACATTGCTGCCTCGGCCGCTTTCCCCCCCGAGGAGAAACGGGGCGAGAGGGCTGGTGCTCAGCCCCACGTCCCCAGCACGGCTGGGACCGGGGCCCCGCGAGGTGGCAGGAGGGCGGTTCCTGTCCCCGTGGCCACCCTGTGGGGACACCTCGTGTCCCCCCCTGCCCTCCACCTGTGGCTGGTTGGGCTGGGGGGATCACTGCGTCCCTTGGAGGGGAGACCCCTGAGGTGGGGTGGAGGTGCCCAGTGCCCCCTTGAGCCCACCCGGCTGTGGTCCCACCGGTCTCTGGTGTAGGCTCGCCTCCTCGGAGCTGCACAACTCGCTGCTCGATCACGGCTGTGAGGGTTTGATGGCTATGTGCTGCTGAAAATTTTATTAATTTGGGTGGAGGTAAGGCCTTCGTGGGGTTTGCGCCTGTTTCTGTTTGTTTGTTTGTTTGTTTTTCCCCTTTTCTCTGCCTTCCTAGTGGCTCTGCCCCAACTTTACAAAAAAAAAAAAAAAAAAAAAAAAAAAGAAAGAAACAAGGAGAGGAAAAGTTTGGTAGAGAAAAGATTTTTTTCCTTTTCCGATTTGAGCCAGATTGACCAAAAACAGCATTTTCCCCTTTAAATCCCGAGAGGCTGACGCCAGAAGGAAGACGGAGAAGAAAATTAAACGAAACCGAACCCAAGGCGCGTCCAGGGAGGCACCGCAGGGGAGAAGGACACATTCCCCCTGCAGCTCCCCCGGGAGGCCAGTGGCTGTCAGGGGGGTGATGGTGTCCCTCCGGGCTGGCCTCGACCTCCGGGTGGGCGAGGTGTCCCGCTGCCGTGTCCCCAGGGCCACCCCGTTGTCACCCGTGCTGGGCAGATCTGGGCTGTGGGCCCAGGTGGGTCCCAGGGGGACAGTAACCTGTGCCTTTGGGCAGCGTGAGGTCGCGGCTCTCCGCTCCCTCTCGGGTGGCCGCTGGGATGCTCAGCCCTCCGCTGTCCTCCTGGCGTGGCAGGAGGGCTCAGGGGTGTCCACGCATGCTGAAAGGGGTGCAGAATCCCCTTTCCAAGGGTGCTGGCAGAAAAAGAATCGGCAGCAGAGGGATGTTGAGTTAGAGGCTGGGCAAGGAGGAGTGGGATCACTTGATCCCTCCCAGCACGAGCAGAGACTGGGAGCTGAGCCCCGGGGTCTCTGGCTGGGGGCTGGATCCCACCAGGGCTGGATCCTTTGCTTTGGGATCAGCTAGAGCCTGGTGCTGCCAGGACCAGCCTGCAGATTTGCAAGTCTTTGGGCTCTCTGCCGGGCAGGTGTCTGCAGGGCCGCAGGGAACCCAGATGGAGTCCCTGGAGGGGTCGGGCCTGTCCCTGTGCCCCTGCAGATTTTAGTTTTGCCGGATCCCCCAACCCCACCGACGTCCCGCGGGCGGGCAGGCGAGGCGCGGGACGGGGCGTCGGGGCCGAACTTTGAGCTCGCAGGAGCACAATGGCTTTGTCCACGTGGTACAAAGGGCGATTGTTCTGCGGGAGGGCCGCAGGAGGGGACGCGGTGAGTGGGGGGCCGCAGGTGGGCTGCCCCCTTTCCCGTTCGTTCCCCGTTGCCCCACATGGGAGAGGTTGTGGGTCAGCGAGGGGAGCGTTTGCTGGTCTGCGGCCGCTGGAAGGGCAGGTATGCGAGGGAGGAAGCGAGCGGGGGACTCCGGCTCCGTAATAAACGCAACGGATTTCCCTTTATCGCTCTTCCTGAATGGGCTGTGGGAAGCACACGTCGGCTGGAATTACTCACGAAGGTCTCGGGCAGCTCATTTTTGGCCGGTGCATCATCCACCGTGAAGTTTTCCCTCTCGAACCTGTTTGGTCAGCTACCTACGCTACTTTGTTCCCGTTCCCCGGTCCAGTGAGCTCCTTTATCTAACCCATCCACTGCAAATAATCGCACTTACCACCGTCTTGTTAGCTGAGCCCCTTGATTAGAATATTTGCTTTTCTTGGGCTCCATTGGTGAATTACATGAGTCACAGGGTACCGCTGCTGTTTGGGGATTGGATAACCGCTGTTTACAATTCAGATGTTCTCAGAACTTGAGCTAGCATGAAAACTCTCAAAAAAAAAAACCAAAAAAAAAACAACACCCATGGGCTGTTTCCCACATCAAAGAGGCTCAGCCCCTTCCAGGCTCAGATTGAAACTCAAACAAAGGATCTTTCATTATGCTCAGAAATGCTTGGAGAATTCTTTGAAAATTATTTTTTATTTTTTTTTAACGTGATGGGGGACCTTCAAGTTTCCACCAAGGACAGGATTTGCCAGTGTGAAAGCGTATTTAATGACCTTCCTTGCTCCTTGTGGCATTTCCAATACAAGGAGGAGAAAAAAAACGGTGAGAAATCAGTCCCAGTACAGTCAGGTCAGGTCCTTCAGCTTCCAGAAATGCAGGTACTTATCCCGTGCAGGAAGGAAGAGAGTTATCCATCCGTTAGCACCTCTGCCACATCCAAGGCAACTGCTTCACACGTGTGAGCCATCCCGGAGCGGGCAGGGAGATGGGGAAACCTGCTCCCCTGCCAGCCCAGCCCATCGCATCAACCTTACCCGTACAACATCATCCTCTTCCACTTTGCTAGCCTGGGGAGCTGCAGCCAGCCGTGGTTGAATGTTTTCCGCTGGAGACCCTCGCAAGGGATGCGAGGTTTGGTGGCGTTCTCTGACAGGTGGGAATGACCCAAGTTTGTTAAACCGAAAGGAAAACTTTGGGCATTGCTCCTTTCCAAGTGTTGAAGCGCTTGGCACTGTACAACAGAACGCTTTGTTGGGAGCAGCTTCCAGTGTTTGGTGTTTCGGAGGTCCTGTGTCGTCCTTTTGGGACCCTCCCTAATCAGTGTCCCTTAATTAGAGCAACTGGCTGTTCATTCCTCTACAGAGAAGATGTGGAAGGAGAGGTTTTTTCCAAGGGAATGGGTCTGAAGGACAGTCTTTGAGGCTTGCTTCTCGTGGGGTAGAGGAAGGACCCTCCTGGAAGAAGCACAGATGCTAGGAAATCTGTAGGGCAGGATACACGCTGGAAGGGGCAGCAGTCCGTGTCCTCTCAGTCCACGGAGTGAGTCTGGCAGTATTTACTTGGCCCTGTACCACGCCGGGTGCCGTGCGAGCCCAGAAGAAAGAAGTTGGCCCACAGACCTACTCACTCGAACGCAATGTTTTCACACGCCTTAGGGTTTGTTTTGTTTTGTTTCGCTAACTGGTTTGGCGAGGAAGTTGAGGGCTGCCGGGACGGTGGGATTTTTGTCCGTGCATGAAACCTGACCTTGCTTCTCCCAGACGTGCATGGGGTATTGGGTCTGCCTTGCTCATTGTACTGGGAAAAACTGGCTTTTTGGCCCGTCTTATCGCGTACTGACTGCCAGGAGGACTTCGCAAGTCCCAGCAAGCAGCAGATGACTCACTCTGCCTTTGTCAGACCCTGCCTGGGAATGTGCACCTTTTCTTCTGATTGGAAGAGGCTGGCTGATGAGTGTGAGCTTTTGGATGGTTTGAGTGAGGTGGAATGAATCCCACCCATAGTCCAGCTGGGGGAAGCTCCCTGCGAGCTCTAACAGCCTCTTCCATGTCACACTTGGTTCGGGAACCATGGGAGAGTTCAAGGAGAAGCCCAGTGCCCTGTGGCCATGCAATTGCTAGAAATCAGTGGATAAATTGGTCTGGGTCATCCTGGGGAGCAGTGACATTTGAGATCCTCCATCCTGTCAGATCCAGAGGGGAGGGAGTGGGGCGGAGGCTGCAACAGGGGGTGGCCGCTGGAAAGCACGGCTATCCAAATTCATCTTTTGCTTATGTGCATAAGTAAACTTGGGGAGCATTTGAGCTCCTGCACATTTTAGCTGAGACTGAAATAGCTCCAAGCCTTCAGATCTTCCAGGAGCTGAGGTCGCACTGCATCATTTAATCTTTCCAGAAAAAGCATCCATACCAAAGCCCAACCAGCGCAGCCTCCCACCTCCAGCTGTGGGTGCCCACCTCGGTTGATGGAGAACCTCCACTTGGCTTTGACGGGCTTGGCCCCAGCCTCTACTGAGCAACAGCATTTTGGAAATAGAAAGCTGTGTACAAAGACACGGCTGCCTTATGGGGATGTCCTCCCCTCCCATGCAGGCACACTTCCAGAGAGCTGTCCTCCTGCCAGGGCACAACAGGGACGAGGAGAGGGACTGTCCCCCTTTCTCACCCGTGCCCTTTGGGCTCCGTCCAGGCATTCATTCTGTGCTGAGGTTATGCTTGGTAGGTCTGGGAAAGGAGAAACCAGCCTGGAGATACTCTAATATTGACACGGGACATCCCAGCCCAGCCCAGGGCAGGTGGGCCAGGTGGTCGTGGTGTCCAGCAGGGCCTGGAGATGGTACAACCGGGCCAGAGCTTCCCCCAAGCTCCGTGCCTCCAAGGTCTGTCCTGGTTATTTTTCAGTCCATTATTTCTGCTAGCTCTCTTAAGGCCCCGCTGGAACCTGGCTGCTCCTCTTCTGGGCACTTGATCTTGGAGATGGATGGGGTGCTTGTCCTGCTTTCTCTGTCCTTTGGGATTGCTGGCTGTGGTGGCATGGTTTCTGTGACAAACGCCCGAGGTAGATGGCCTTTCAGTGGGTTGTTATCAGCTGTCGGAGAAAAGGAATAGTAAACAGAGTCGGCAAACCTGCTGGAAGCATTGCTGCCTACTGGCTCAGCCAGAAGCCAGCTGCCCAAATCTGCCTCAGTGGTGACTCTTGGGCTCAAGGAAATCCCTTGATTAGAAGAAGTGATAGTCAACTTGGGTAGTTCAAACACAGCAGCGGAAAAGAGCTCAGGAATAACCCTCTAGAGCAGTGTGGCTCAGCTCCTGCACCATCCATGAGCTCCTGGAGGGAACCTGGAGAAAGGGTGTATCTCTGTGACTCGTCCTGCTCTAGGAGGTGCTCCTGCAAGTGGGAAGACATGAAAACCTCGAGATGGGAAGTTGGTGGGGTAGGGCACCTCTGGCAGCCTTCTCCATGGGCTCCAGAGAGAGCTTGCACAGACACTTCAGCTTAGATGTTTGCTTTCCAGGTGGCCCAAGCTAGTGAAGATGAATCTTGCCCCATTGCACCGAGTGCATCAGGAGCAGCACTAGCTTCTCGGAGTCGTTCCTCACCTCTTTGAGATGGAGCAAGCAGAGGAGCCCACCTGTGGCACCCACCTGCCTAAGCCCAGGGCTCACCGTGCTGCCTGCAGTCGTGCCCGGCTGTTTACAGCAGCCAGACATTTGGCCCCATGTGCTTGAAAGGAAGAGTCCCGGGGCTTTTTTTGCTAATCCCGTTTTGCAGAGAGTTCCAGAAGACTTGAGGAACAAACAGAAAATAACGTCGATCGAGGTCAATATCAAAACCAAATGATCAGAGAAACAAATATTTACTCAGGTCAATATTTAACTAGGGAGACAATAAATGCTGATATTGAACCAAATCTGTATATAAATACAGTCTATTTATAACGTGTCCCTTTAAAGGGGTACTGCCAGGTACTTGCCGTGGCTTTTGATTGATGATTATCCTCCCCATTGTTTGCTGATTCCCTTGGAGGCTGGAGTTTCATGCAGGTGCAGGCAGGAGAAAGAGCCTGTGCTGTGTAATCCCACGGCCCAGACACCGCAGCCCTTGTCCCACGCGTGCCTGTGCTCCGGGAGGTCCCCCCCAAGCTGGGGAGGGGGCTTGGGGCTCAGTGCCCCCACTTGGCAGAGCAGCAGGGGTCTGGGGCCAGGAGGGCTGGAGGCTGCCAAGAAATGAAGAAACTCCTTCCTTGCCCCTCCCTCCCCCCCCCCCGCTGCTCCCTCTGCCAACTTCACGAGCTCGTCGCCTGTTTAGCAAACATTGATTTCTCTCCCTGTTCCCCCGTGGTGACAACATTTGATGTTTCTATGGCGGTTTGTTATTTATCAACTTCAGATTAGAAAGCGTTTAATCATGGGAATGACACGGCCCGCCTCCTGCCTCGGCGGCCGGCTGCGCCTCGCGCTCCTCTAACGATGCCCCTGGTCAATCGCTGCCGAAATGGCCTGGTTGGCTCCAGCACCCATTTTTTGTGTGTCCTGCAGAAAGATGTTTGTCTGGGACTCCGTGTGTGTTGATCGATGCCCCAGTAGTTCCTCGGCCTTGGTGAGATCTGGATGAGGGGTGATGAAGGCCTCCAAGGCAGGAGGCTCCTGCGGGGTGTTTGGAAGCTGGAGGCTGGCAGAGCAGGACTCGGGTCAGAGCCTGCTGGCCATGGGAGCATCTACTCGGGGGAGAGAAAAACAGTGGAGAATCCTTTCCTTTGCCAGCTTGGATTTTTTTTTTTTTTTTCTCTTTTTTTCCTCTGGCAGGTTGAGAAGACCCTGCTATGCAGTCAGAAATAGATACTGTGACCCTGAGGGGAATTCGGGTCTTTTTTTGCTCTGTAAGGTATTCTTATTGACTTTCCCTTGCTGGTCAAAACAAAAATTCCAGTTTGGAGGAGACGTCTCTAAAGCACGGAGGTTTCGTTGATGTCTGCTTTGGCTGTGTTTCCCCTTGGCTCACATTTTGCCCCAGCCAGTGACCCATGACTCCTTTATGGTTCCTGGCACCGCTGTTGATGCAGTTGGTGGAGCCTGGGGCATGCCCTTCTCATCCTCGTCTGCGTTTTGCAGTGATGGCATTGCTAATTAATGCCTATAGGAGAAACTGGGCCACTGAACCCACCAAAGAGCTGCTGGTCCTTCAGCTGCAAGGCCTCGGAGTCTTCCTCCACAGAGCTGCAGCGGGGGTGGCTCTGGCAGTAATGAGAAGACCTGGGCACTGAGGCTATGTGGTTGGTTCAGTCCTCCTCAAAAAGGCAAGAAAACGTTTAATTCCCTGCCCGTGCCTGGCAGATGGGGAGGCAGGGACAGGCTGAGCATTCCTGGTCACCCCTGCCTCATGTGAGCCACCCTAGTGTCCTCAGCTGCCCTCTCAAGGGCCGCCCTGGGCAGGGCCACAGCCTGCCACCAGGACCTGCTCCAGGGTGGCCGAGGAGCTCAGAGGCTTGGCCTCTGCAGGATTTCCTCCCAGCCTGGCCTGCTTTAACCTCGGATGCTTCCTTTGTGCTTCTGCTGCTGTGTTTCTGCAGGGTGTGTGTGTTGGTTTCTTGGCTCGGTTGACCCCAAGATGGGGTGGCTGCAGCAGCTGGGCCACCACCTGCAGGCTCAAGCATTACCTGTGAGGGAGCGTGGCTGAACCACGCAGGTGTTTCTGAAGCTGTTCCTTGCAGATGATGGGGGTGACAGGACACAAATCCCTGGAGCCCTTATAGCTCTGACCCAGACTTCACACTGAACCATCTCCTCGTGCTTCCCCACAGCATGTGGGGCCAGCAGCTCCCGTGTTCTTACCCCTTTCAGCACCTATCCTCTCAAGGCCATGTGGCTCTTTTTATCATAACCTCGCCAGGAACATCCTCCATTTAGATGCAAATCCAAGAAGACACACACTCCAGAAATGGGAAAGCTAAGTCTATTGGGTTGGTTTGCTGTGGGAAAGAAGGAAGCCTGGGCTGGTTTCCACCCCTTGCTGCTCTGCCCGAACAGTGTGCGAATGATCCTGGGGTGCGATGAAGCTTTAGGAGCTCAGTCTGTAGGATCCTGGCAGTGGTGCCAGGCTGAGGGCTTCACCCAGCTGGTGCCATGCCCCAGAGCCTCTCCTGGAAGGCTCTGTGTCCCTCAACTCTTCCTGCCATGACGCTCCGTGTTCAACACCACTTGCAGCCAAGCCGAGCTGCTGCCCACACTCCTCCTCAGGGCTGTCCTCTCCGAGTGGTGGCAGCAGGGCCCTCCCCACCCCTCGGCAGGGATTAAGAGGTAAAGACGGAGGCTGGCTGTGCGAGCGGGGCCCCAGGCCTGCTCACCCCCCCTGCTCTGCCCCTCCTCCCCCTGCCCGTGGTGTTGAGCAGGAAAGAAAGCCAAAAAAACGTCCGTGTTGGTGAACAGAGGGAGGGTGATGCCATGGCTGCGTTCCCACCTCAAAATGGAGGTTCTCCAACGCTGGCTGCTCCGTGTGGCTCCCCAGCCCTGGCTAACCTCCGAGGAGAATCGCTGATGAAACCCCAATGGAAACGGGGTGCTGGAGAGGACAGCTTGGGGCGTGGGTTTCTACTCAGTGTCCCTGCACACCTGGCTGTTCCTCCAGCAGCCTCCAAAACCCATGTCCTGGGGTTGCCAGGAGGGGCCGGTGGGGGTAGAAGAGGCTTGTGGGGTGCGGGAGGTGGCCTGGCTTCAGGGGAACCTTCCCACTAACCCAGCCCTGTCTGTTCCACAGCTGCACCCCATGAGGATGGAACAGCGGATGCCGCTCATTCTCGAGGTGAAGAACTTTTCTCCTTCCTCCCTCCGCTTGTTTCTGCCCCTGTTCATGAGAGGTACCTGTAAGAGATCCCCCCCCCATCGTCCCATCCCATCCAGCGGCCCCCCCCCCCGGGGGGGGGGGGGAGGACGGGGGGGTGGGGACGGGGTGGTGAGGACGTGGTGGTGAGGACGTGGTAGCACCTCCACTCCTTCACTGAGCACCCCCACTGGCAGGGGCGCGTTCCTTGTGCTCACGGTGTCTCTATCTGTGCTAGCCAGCTGGGCACCTATGTGGGTATCTCCTCCACGTGTGGGTAATCTCCTCCGTGTGTGGATATCTCCTCCACATGAAGGTATCTCCTCCACGGCTTGCATGCCCGTGTGGTCTGTATTGCCACCCGCTGTGAAAGGAGCCGTAAGCGACAGCCAGATAGAGACACCTGTGTTTGGGACGCGTGAGTTGGATCCCACCCAGGCCACCCAGGCACGTCAGGAAGGCAGCCCAGCACGTAGTCAGCCCAGCTATTGTGCCAGCTGCGGACTGAAGGGTTGTTTTTGGGTGAAGTGTTGGGTGGGAGGTGCTTGGGAGAACGACTTGGTGTTGGGTATTTGCTCAGCGCCCAGCAAGCGAAGAACTGCCTAGGGTTGCTGGGTGTTTCTGGGCCACAAACAAACCGAGCGGCTCTTCCGAGGACATCCCTGGGTTGGTGTGGGAGCTGGAACATCACCAGCACCATAGTGACCGTCTGGATTCCAGCAGGGTGGGGCCTTCGCCTGCAGGGTCCCCGCAGTGGTTCTGCAGCCGAGGACAATCCTGGCACCCTGCTCTGTCCCATCAAAGCCCTTCACTTTGCTTTCCTGACCAGCTGCCCCTTAGCACCCCCCTTTCCCCAGGACTCTGGGGCTGCTCAGGATCAGAAATGGATTTCTCAGGCTCCATGGAGTGGCAGGAAGGAGACTTTGATCTGCAGGTAGGGGCGAGGAGAGAGGGCTGGGAGACAGCGGGCAGGGGCAAGCAGTGCAGGAGGTGGACGGATGGATGGGCTCTGGGGCTCTGGGTGCAGGTTGGGATCTAAACTTAGAGCCCTTTTTCTCCCCTGAATAACCTGCTTGGCCACCTGCCGCATAAAGACCCGCTGGAGTGTGGGGGGGAGACCTTCCTGGGAACTGAAGGTGAGAAACTCAAATGCCAGAGATAAGGGAAGCTCAGAAGTAAAAGGCATCCAGCGCCTTCCCCCCTGCCCCGCTCCCCCCCGGCAAGTGGGGCCGTTTCATCGCTCAGGTATGCGCGGCATCCGGAGCCTCCGGTCCCACCCCAGGGGTACGGTGAGGTGCCAGGGTGGGCGCACGGCTCAGCGCCGCGGCACCCAGCGCCCTGCTCCCAGCTCGTGGCCCGGTTCTCCCAGCTGGGTGCTGCAGGGGGGAGCAGAGGGAGCCAGGTTTTTGGTGGTGAGGAGGGTCTCTGGCTTTCCTCTCCCGCTTGCTGCTGAGCCTGGGTGCCCTTACCGCAGCAGGGGTGGATGTTGCAGGAGACTTGGGTGTTGCAGGAGACCTGGGCGCTGCTTTTCTGCCCGTGAGGATTAGGGAGCACTGGTGGCATGTGCCCGTGTTTGGATGGCAGCCAGCTTACCCACGCAGTGCCAGTGTGGCTTGCAGAGGTGCAAAGGCTCTTTGAATTCACTGGAAGCACAGGTGATGCGTTTCGCTGGAAAGGGCGAGGAAAGTAACTTGGATCCTGTCCAGCTTTGATAAAAGCAATGAACTTGCAGCAGGGATGACTTTGGCCCGGTGGCATAGTTCAGAGCCGCACAGCCCTCGGCTCAAGTGTGCTGGGTGTGGGGCGAAGAAGCATCCTGCGCTCCCGAAGTGAGCTGTAGGCTCTGCCAGGGAAGCGTGGTAGTTTTGCCAGCTCCTCTACATATGAATGAGCCTACGAGAGCTTTGCAATGAGCTTGACACAGGGATAACCACATAATTAAAGGCTGTAGCTTTATAGAGGAGCATTAGCGCTGGTGTCTTTAACCACAAAGAGCAGAACTTGAGTCATCAGATGCCAGGGGATGAGTTTCCTAGCGGATTGCCCCATCAGGTTGCTGAATTATCGGGCCTGGATCCAGTCGGATGCCGCATCAGGCATGAACCCTGACAAGCAGTGACTGTCTGAGCTGGAGGTCCTGTTAGCCTGGAGAACCAGACCTGCAGAGCTCAGCCAAAGGTTGGGTGAGGGCTGAATCACTTTACCAAGACGAGGCAGTGAGGGCATGCCTGGCAGTTTCAGTTTTAGGCTCACAGTCCGTGGAGTTAGTGCCAGCATCGCTTATGTTTCTAGGCCTGTAGCCCAAATTACTCTCAATTAATTTTCTCAATTAATTTTCTCAATACTGTCCATTTTAGTCCTAGAGTAAGATGCAGTACACGCTGGGTTTAAAGCAGGCCAGAGCCAGCATGTCTAAGGTGGGCTGCTCCCAGTGTGTCCAAATGTGATGCCGACGGGAGCAGAGCTCCTGATTTCATCCCCTGCACGGTGCTAGATGCCCTTGTTAGTGTGGACAAAACACTGTGCAAAAGCCTGGCTTTTCGTTATCAGGCTGAACTTCTCTCTTAACTGCATCCTGGCTCGGCCTTTGGTAGCACTGCAGGTAGGTCGGAGGGTGGTGGGACAGAGGACAGGGTGACTCACCCCGGGGAGCCTGCGGCTGAGTCAGGCACCCAAGCCTGATTGCAAGTGCCTGACTCATGGGCTGTTCTTGCTTCTCTCCCGGTTCCCCTCTAGCTAAAGCTCTTGCTGAGTGTTCAGCTCCCATCACCACCATGTCAAACAGCCCCTCACAATTTCTCTTCTCTGTATTTCCCTCCGCAGGGACGATCCGAAATGGATAAGTACCTCTCCAGCCAGGTGCCTCCCATCCCCATGATGCCAGACAAGAAATACCGCCGGGAGAGCGCCTCAGTGGTGGATGAGTTCTTCTCAAGCGAGAAGCCCAGTTCCACGCCGTACAGCGTGAACATCAACGTGATCCTGCCCGACACCACGCACTTGCGCACTGGACTTTACCGGTCCCCCAAGCCCATGACCCCCTTCCCGCAGATTAAGACGGAGCCCGGCACCAGCTTCGCCCAGCCCTGCTCTTCCACCGCGGGCTCCACGCAGACCCTGCCTGACTTCACCAGCGTCTTCAGCATGCCCCAGTCCGTGGCAGTCAACAACATCTTCATCAAGCAGGAGATGCCCTCTGAGATGCCGCTGTCCAGCAGCCCGCAGCAAGCCCAGCTTTACCAGATGCCTCTTGGCAATGGCACCGCTGACCTTACCCCACTGACACCCTCCTCCAACAGCACCACAGCCATCAACAGTCTCAGCGGTGTCACCATGTCCACAGGTAACGCCATGTCCAGTGTGCTCCACAGACCTGTCCAGCCAGGAGGGCCAGTTAAGCAGTACCCACATGTCTCCCAAGGACAGGGAAACTTCAACATCTCAGGGCAGTTCTACCCCGTGCCAGGGGTGAACCTGCCCCCTTCGCCCCCCAACTCGCAGCCCGGCAGCCCAGAAAATCAACCAGAGCTCATCAACACCATCTCTCCCCCACCATCCTATGAAGCCACTTTTGGACTGAAGCTGGTCCAGTCATCCCAGGTCCCCCCAGTCCCCAACAGCCTTGGGACCCTCTCCCAAGGGCACATTGTCATGCAGCCCCCCAAATACAACAGACGCAACAACCCTGAGCTGGAGAAAAGGAGGATCCACCACTGCGATTACCCAGGTATGTTCACAGTGCTGGCTTGGTGTTGGGGTCCCTTCTTGGCGCAGGGAGGCTGTGGATCAGGCACCTGCTGCCTCAGTAGGCTGGTGTGCTCAGCCACGTGCTCTCCATGGGTGAAACCATGCTGCAAGTCTGTCTGCTTTCCCATGAGGGTTGGCAAACCATCTACTGATTTCCATAAGCAGCCTTCTTGGTCTCTCCATGGAGCCCCAGTTCTCTTTTTTTTGGCCAAAGAGAAGGGGGTCGTGCTCCTCAGTGCCTTCAGGGACCACATCCAGTTGGTGTGGAGACCTGCGGGTTAGGGGCTTTGAGCTGGAAGCTGCATCCACGTTTTTGTGGCTAACAGCTTGTGCTGAATTGTCTACCTTCTGCTGGTGGCTGTTGTAGAGGGCTGCTCCTAAGCCTTCCCACCGAGGTGTCTGGATGGAGGGGAAGGCAGGCAGGGCTGGTGGCAGGGAAAGCAGCTCGTAGCGGTGTGCTCTGAGCGAGGAAGCGGCAGGAGGAAGCTGAGTTCACACCGGCAGCAGGCTGTTTGCAAAGCCTTGCTCCGGGCCTCCAAGCGGTGGCCCCGGCACTTCTCTGCATGCTCACAGGGAAATGAAACTCAGCCATGCTCTGCTCTGCCTTCTCCGTGGCTCTAGGTGCTCTCCAGGCTTCTTCACCGTGTCCAGGAGTCCTTGGGCTTACGCGTGCTCAGCTCAAGGCACTAGCCTGCTTTACTCCTGTGTAGAGCTGGGCCCGTTTTAGCCCTGCTTCCATGCAGCCAAAGGTGCAAACTGGCAGGACTGGAAAGGCAGAAGTTGGCTTTAGCCTTCTGAAGCCCCTGTTGCCAGCAAGTCCTGTGTCAGCGACGTCCACGGACTGCGCCATGGCAAAAGAAATAAGCAAAAAGGAAAAAAAAAAAAGATATTCCCTCTCGTGAGTGTTCAGCATGTTGGCCTTAGCTTTTCTTAGAGGCTGTGAGCTGAGAAGGGGCAGAGCAAGGAGAGTCACATCCAGGTGGGTTTTCCTCTGCACGGGCTGGCTGTTTGCCCTCCTGCCTGGCCAGTGGGGCTGCGGGCCGCAAGGAACCTGGGACAGCCCATCCCAGTACAGGGGACTGCCAGAACTGGGAGCATTGGTCAGCGTTGGTTCTCATGGCTGGGAGCACGGCCCCTGGGAGGAGGTGGTGGCTTTCATGCATCCCCACTGATGGGGAGCTGGGGGACCTGGCCAGGAGTTGCACTTGTGTCCTGCTGGGAAGCTGTGACAGAGTGGCTCTGGCTGCAGGATCAGGCGTGGCGTGGGCTTGTGCCAGGTCCTTTTTGCCCACCTCCACCAGCGGGACGTAACTCAGCTCCCACCAGGAGCCCACAGATGGGCACTGCCGTGCCACCAAGTCTTTGTGAGCAGCCGTCACAAGGGGTGTAGGCTGCTGAGAGCTCTGCTGGCACCTGGGAGGTTGGACCCAAAGCTGATTAAGCTGGTGGAAGGAGGTATTTGGTGCATTGCTGGGGGCCTTCACTAAAACCCTCTGAGGAATACAGCTTTGTTAAGGGTCCAGCCCTTTTCAGGCCTGGGGCCATCTCCCTTGGGATGGGGACTGCTCTTAGTGTCTGCACAGTCCAGCAGTGAGGGACGCTGCTGGTCTGACACCTGTGGGCACCCCGGGATGGCAAACAGCATCTGCACACTTGGGGTTGCGCTGGTAAGCAATGCCAGCGCCGGGAAAATAAACAGTGCTTTGCAAGTGGGTGGGGAGGTAGCGAGAGGCTTCGTTAGACAGCGTGGAAAAGGGGAAAAAAATATGGCCGGGTTGCTCACAAAGGTCATAAACATTCAAATTCGTGTTTTAATATACATGTCAAAACCAAATGAAGCAGGGCCATAAAGGCAGCACGAGGAGTTTTTCTAGACGTGAACTGACAGCCATTCATTCGGCAGTGCCTGTTGCCGAAAGTTTTGCTAAAATCACAGTGTTTCTGCTGAGAGCCTTTCCCTGGTTAAAATTGTTGCTGATCTGAAACGTTTCCCACCGGCCGGGGTCCATCTTGCCCCTCATCTGTCTTGGAGAATAACATCTGTCTGTCTGTCTTGGAGAACAAACGCTCTTTAGATACTGCTGAAACAGAACAGGGGTGGCCGGGCTTATTTGCATCCTATTTACCCGCTGTGCTTTTCAGGCCCGCTGTGTCCCTGACCTCAAACACCCAAGATGTAGGTTTGTTGCAGCAAGGGCCCCTTTTTCACAGAGAAGCCGTGTTTTTGCTGTTTTCGCAGGTTGCACAAAGGTTTATACCAAGAGCTCCCACCTGAAGGCGCACCAAAGGACTCACACAGGTAAGGGCACCAAGTCACCAGCAAACCCTGCCAGCCCCGCGCTGGGTGGCTCTCAGGGGTGCACAGCCTCTGGCAACTCTACACGGTTTGCCTGCCTTCTGGAGGGGTGGTCTAGGATTTAGGAGATCCCCAGGGGACTCTCCCAGGGGGCCAGGAGGAGGAGGTGTCTTCAAGCCTCCGCCACCTGCAGTCTGAAGGATCTTCCTTCCAGATCTCCCAAATCCTCGCCAGGTCCGATCCCGCCTAGCTGGCAGAAAAATTGGCACGTGGTGCAAATCTACAACCTCTGAGGAGGTGTCCAGCGTCCCCGTGGCTCCCCAGTTGGACTTCTTGGGCTCGTGGTGAGCTCGTCTGTCCTGCGGGCAGCTGCTGAATGCAGGCAGAGAGCAGCTGCGGGGCGAGGGTGCCGTGGGGAGGAGAGGACTGGTGCCCCAGCACTCCCACCGCAGCCAACTGGCCCGGAGTAGACCCAGCTCACTTGTGCATTCAAGCACAGGTCTCCTCATTAAGGCATTTATTATACCTGAAACTTTATCAGATCCCCAGGTAGTCCAGGAACCATCAGTGCCCTCATAAATCTCTTTTATAGGAGGGCTGATCTTTACTGAAAGCAATTAAGCTGGCCCAGAGTTCACTTTTCTTTTTTATGAACAACGAACAAAACCCATCCTGAGGCTGGGAATCAGCTCTTGCGCTTGGCTCCCCCTTATCAGCCCTTCCAACGAGCCAGCCAGGAGGTTTGCTTTGTGCACGAGGCACAATATTTCTCTGGGCAGGGAACGACACGGAAGGGGTGGCAGCAAGGCGCAGGAAGGACATTGTCCCGGCGCCGAGAGCCGGTGGCGATAAGCCTTTGTCACAACGTCGATCAGCGCTCGGGGCCGCTAAGATTTCTTTTTCCCTTCCACTCAGAGCACGGCTTGGGGACACGGCCCGTAGGAGACACATGCTGTCCCTGCAAGCCTTGCTGTAAAGCTGTATCCATGCAAACTTGGGCGCTTTTTGAACCCAATAAAGTGCAGTTGTTTGTCCGTGTTTCCCAGTAACGCGGCTGGAAACCCGAGCGTGGTTGCCTTCTTGCAGCTCACCTGCTGCAAGAGGGGGGGGACCTGAGCAGCCCGGACAGCTGCTGCTGCTGGTGGTGGGGCCAAAAGCTTTGGGTTCCCATCTGCACAACCTCAAGGGTGGCACTGGGGAGCTTGGGGGGGCTGTGTTCTGTTTTTGGGGTCTCCTGTTCTGTTTTTGACTGCGAGACCTCAAACGCGGCTGGCACCCATCCTGCCTCTTGCTGCCCACCGGGCTCCCGGCCAGGAGGGGATCAGGGTGCCCACGGGACCCGAGCTCGGCCTCGGCCAGGTCTCTGCTTGCGGTTTGCCCGTTGCTGTGGGCTGGGCTGTATTCACCTCCTGGAGACACCATTCATTTCCTGGGTGCCATTGTGAGATTAAATATATAACCCGGCGGCTCCCCGCCCCCTGGGGCTGGGAATGCCAGCCTGGGCCCTTTGTTTGAGCTTGCCCTGCCGTGCTGTCCTGGGAGATGGAGCCAGCTCGCGGGACAATGGAAAGCATTTTCCCTCCGTCCTGGAGCTCAACCTGTTATTGTTTGAAGCTAAAGGGCCTTGGTGGGACTGACCCAGCCGGGTCACCTGGCTGGGACAATGTGGCTGCACAGAGCAAATCCCACCTTCGCCTTAGCATCCCCCTGGCCCCCCAGCCTGCCAGATACAACTGCAAGCACTGCATTTACCCCCCCGGCATAAAACCACAGGGCTTTTTGCTCCACGGCACACAGCATTTTAGGGAGAGGGACGCAGTCTCGGTGCCCCATCTCCTCCAGGTCCGCGGCTGCACTTCCGACCCTGCAGTATTTCCTCCGGTGCGTGCCGGATGCCGCTGCTCTTGCCCTGGCCGTGTGTTTTCTGTTTCCCGGCCAAATCCGCAGCCTGTCTGGCAGCGGGGCGGGGGCAGGAACGGCCGCTCAGCAGCGAGCGTGCCGGAGCACCGCGCACATGCCGGTGCATGCATGCTGCGTGCGTACGTGCCTTCATGCCGCGATGGTGCGCTCAGCAATTGGCCGATGAAACGGTAAATATTTGAGGTCGGGAAAGTCAGCACATTCCCTGAACTCTGCCTGCTTGTTCAGGCTGTTAAGAGCGAGGGCTAATATTTGAGAGCACCACACCCAGGCAGGGAGAGGGCCGCAGCCAGGGTTCAGCGCGGCGGCTGGGAGCTGCAGGCGGGCACGGGCTTCTCCAGCCCGGTTCCCAGCTGGCGGAGGGGTTGCACAATTCCATTGATTTTGTTCGACTGGGGAATAGGTGTGCGGGGAGGAGGCATGACATCAACCACATCATGACGATGGCGTGCAAACACAAGGTCCTGCCTGCAGCCAGCTGCCTCAGGGCAGGGAGGCGGCTGCGGGGATGTGAGGCTCCGGGGAGCCCCTTCTTCCTCCTGATGCGTCCTGATGCTTTATCAGTGGTGAAAAGAGCCCATGTAGGGCTTTGCAGGCTGAAAAAAAAAAAAAAAAGAAAAAAAAAATAGAGCTCTGGGAGATTTCTATGCCAAAATGCTGTTATACAAGAGGGCCTCCTGTGGCAGTGCCCCTTGGTAGTGCAGAGCACCAGCGTGGGGCAGGGGATGGGCGCAGGGTGGGTGGGTGGCTGCGGTGTCCCCCAGGGTCGCCCGGTGACCCGTGTCTCTTCCCCGCAGGTGAGAAGCCCTACAAGTGCACCTGGGAAGGCTGCGACTGGCGCTTCGCCCGCTCTGACGAGCTGACCCGGCACTACCGCAAGCACACGGGCGCCAAACCCTTCAAGTGCATGGCCTGCGGCCGGTGCTTCTCCCGCTCCGACCACCTGGCCCTCCACATGAAGCGGCACCAGAACTAGGGGCCACCTCCATCGGCACGTCTCCGAGAGCAGCTGGGAACTCTTCTCCGAGGGGACCTCTCCTCCGCTTGTACATAGGAACAACCCCACGCTGTGATCAACCGGCAGGGCAGCGGGCAAGCCCCGTCCCCACTGTTCCTAGTTTTAAAAGAAATCTCATTAAAAAGGATGATAATTAGACTGATCTTGCGACGAGGCTCCCTGCAGCACTGGGGCGATGGGCCTTGGATGGCAAAGGGCTTTCTTCCAGCAAACCTGCTATTTATTTGTCACTTGGGAGCAGCTGTCCTTCGTGTCTCGAGCTCGTGGGGACATTTTGCCCCTTCTCGGGTGGTGCCTTTGGGGAGCCCGAGGAGGGCTGGGATGGGCTGGTGGGCCTGGGAGGTGCCACCATTGGTGACAGCCTCTAGGACTGCCCCGTGTCATGGCAGTGGGTGGCACTGGTGATGTGCAGGAGCGGGGCCTGGGGCTGCTTGGGTTGACAACCCCAGTGTGTCTGGGGGCATGGAAGAAAGTATGAAGTACTGACCTGACGTGCCTTCAAGCAAGGGACGGCGCAGAAGCGGGTGACAAAAGCTCTGTCCCATCAAGCCCACCTGTGGTTTGCTGGCCACCAGCTCGCCTGGGGCTGTGAGTGTCTGCCCTGCTTGGCCAGGTTTTCTGGTTGTGTCCTTAGCATTTCCACTTCCAATATGAAATGTGACTCCAGGGGACTCTGGGAGGACCAGGGTGGGTCTTGGAGCAGAAAACCCACCTGTAAGGCCTGGCTTCCTGGAACACGCTCTGCCTTTTCTCCAGCGGGCAGGTTCTGCCCCTGCCTTGACCACGCAAACGAAGACCCAGTTGTTGCCAATCATGCTGATTGTGCGCTGTCACCATTTCTCCAAGTTCAGACAGAAAGGGAAGGGGAAAAAAACAAAAACAAGCATCTTGGAAACGAATTCTGATAAATCCTGCTGTTCAGACTGTGATCGTGTTACCTACCTCACCGGCTCCCTGCCCCGGGCTCTGCAAGGCACCATCCCCCTCTTCCTTGGGTGCTGTGATGCGTGGGGCACATCAGCTCCTCTTCAAAGCCTACCAGGGGTGAAGCATGGGCAGAACAAGGACCAGGCCATGCCAGTTTAACCAGCAGCCATGGAGGTAATAAATAAATCAGGAACAAAGAAATGGGCCCGGCGTGTTCAACAGAATATTGATTTCCACCCCCCCAACCCCACCCCCAGCTCGTCTTTTGTTCTTCCTTGAACAAACTGAAGCGACGTGCAGATGGATGTGCCTCCTTGCCAGGAACCAAACCGCAGCATCTTCAGGCGGTGGAAATGTGAAGGAAGGGCCCCAGCTGCAGGTTAGCCAAAATCTGCAGCCAGGTTCCCGGCGGCCCTTTGCCTTCGATGAATGAAGCTGGTCCCACCTGCGGCGCACGCAGCCGGTCTGCCGTGCCAGGAGGGAGAGGTGGCAGCTTTTGGGATGGTGTGGCCAGGACTGGCAGTGGTGAGGTCTTTGTGTGAGCGCAGCTTCATCCTCCTCCCGTCCCGTGGTACGCCACAGGTAGGGATGGAGGGGTGAAGTGCACCCCGACGCACTGAATTGGTGGGTGACTTGCCATGCTGGTGAGTGGAGAAGGCTTCCCAGACCTCGGTGCTGAGGCCAGGAATGGGCTCGTCCTCTCTCCACCTTGTAGGCTGAGGGGTCTCCGTCTGCACTGGGGTCTGAGAGGAGCACTGGTTTCCCCTCTAGCTTCTATTTGGAGAACCACAGGGCACGGTCAGGGCGGAGGGGGAAGTCTTTGCCTATGGAAACCCCCCTCCAACACAAACACGGCCGTGTTTCTCCTTTCTCAGGTGGGTTGAGCTCACCTCAAAGGAATCCAGGGTAGTGCAGGAGATGTCCCAGCCAGCCTCTGCCGGTGTCTGCAGGCTCGGTGGTGCTGGTGGGAACCCAACGCCACCGTGCTGGGACCTGCCAGCACCCACCCCGCTGCCGGCACCCGTCCAGTCCTGTCCTCGTCCCCCTGCTGCGCGCTGTGACTGCCAGCCTCCAGGCGAGGCTGAGCCTCCCAACGGCAGGGCATGGGGTTGACCCAGTCACCTCATGTGCCCTCCCAGAGGGGTTTCATTGCCTTCCCTTTTATTTGGGGGAGAGAAACCTGCAGCCACCACCACTTCCAGCTCTCGGGGTGCAAAACCCGTTTGCTGGCAAAGAGCAAAAGCCAAACCAAGCAACAGGCAGCTTTAAGTCTTAGGGGAATTTGAAAGAATTTTCCTGATGATCCTGTATTTTTTTTTTTTTTTTAACTACAGAAAAAAATGCACCTGCTCATCCTCACATAGATATATATATATATTTGTTGTATTTGAGATTATTTTGATGGGGGGATGGCAGGGGAAGAAGTGTCTTAACGAAAACCCCACCCCTGTGCAGCTCTGCACCTCTGGTCCGCATGCAAAATGCTGCCATGCAAATGTTTTACTAGTGCAAAGGCAACGCTTAACAACAACAAAAAAGAGTCCACAGCAACGCCTCGGCTTTTAGTCCCCTGTTTCTGCCTCCAACCATGCATTCGGTGCTGCCCGTGAACCCCAGAAGCTGGGGCAGGTGGGAGGGATACGGAGGGAGGGCGTGCAGGTGGCACTGGGGAAGGTTTGTGACCCTGGGGGTCTTCTCCCGTGACGTTTCCATGCTTTGTGCAGAACAAACCTGGCTTTTGGCAGCCGGGAGGCGCTTGTATCATAGCAGAAAAAGGCTGTAAATAGAAAAGCACTGCATCGCTTGGCGGGGCTGTGCGGGCTGGACTTGATCGTTCACTGCCCGAGATGAGCACAGTGAGAAAAAATGTTTAGGACCTGGAAAACTTGGGTAGAAGGTTTATTTTTCCGGTGATGCTTTTTGTTTGTTACACAGCCCCCTGACTCCGAAACTCCCCTACAACTTTTAATCTATCTAATATTTTGTAATAAAATTTTATCACATGGCGACGTTGTCTCTCTTCTCTCTTCCCTCCCGTGGCAAATGCTCTTGTTACCTTTGCCTGCTGCTGCCCGTGCATGCATGTGTTGATTTTATGGCCTTAATAAAAGGAGAAAAGATTTTGTCAGGCTGGGTTAGGCAAGAAGGTAACCGAGCGGGGCAGGATCAGTGCGTGGCATTAGCCCACAGCACCAGGCAATGCGGTGAGTGCCATTACGTGGCCGAGGCTGACACTTTGGAGGAATGCTGAGCGCTTCCTCCAGCCGACATTGCAGTGCTGTGCAGAGAAGGAGGAGGGCAGGGGGCACTTTTTTCTCCCCGTGAATGCTTGGCTTGTGGAGGGAACCCCAGCCTGACCGCATGCTCCCACTCTTTGTCCTGGAAGGGGAGAAGGAGTATCCCTGGGCCAAGCAGGAGTGGAGCACAAGCATCCTCCTCTTCCAGAGGAAGGAGACAAGACAAGGAAGGACAGGAGACAAGACAAGGAAGTGCTGAGCTGGGGAGGTGGCAGTCAAAATCCCCTTCTGTGTCCTTCTGTGTGTGTATATACACACGTTAATACATATGCAAACAGACAGCTGCGCTTCAGCCGGGGCTGTTGAGCTCACGCCTTTTGCATGCATGCACCTGCACTTACAGAAACCTAGAAATATTAAAAATATCTATTTGTAGGTGCATATATATAGATAATCAGCCTGTATACATACATACATATATATTATATATATATTACATATATGTATATGCACATATACAGGCTGGACTAAACAGCTCTTTATAAACTGTTCCTGGCTGGACCACATGTACTTTCTCCAGCACCTTTGTGACCACTTCCCATGGTTGCCTCCTGGCTACTCTTGTGTGGTCATGAGCCTTATTCCACGTTAAAAGCAACAATTTCTTATTGCTTTCCATAGGCCTTGCATTATGGTTATATTTTCCGTGGAAAACCTCCTCTTCCTCCCAGCAGCTAAGTTCCCTCAGCTGGAAGTGTGTTGCGGTGCTGAGGAGCTGTCTGACACCCTTCTCCTATGGCTTTTAGACAACCCCCAGGTGTTGCATTGTTTTTCTTTCCAAGCTCTCCTCCTCCCTTGGCTGTTTCCAGACTTTGCTATCGCCCACAGGATGACCTGATTAAGACAAGGGAGAGCGGGACGTCCAACCACACACCTGTGAAGCCATCTCCTGCTCTGCAAGTGTTTGCGGGAACTCCTTTTGATGTATGTTCTCACGGTGGCTGGTGTGGAAGGAGCCAGGATGCTGTTCCTCTTTGCTGAACACTTTCCCAGCTCCCGTGGTGAGAGGCGTCACCTGCCCGAGCACCCTGCGCCCCATCCAGCTCCTCCTGCAATGCACTGCAGCTTGCCCTTTGGTACACCATTGCACCCCGGACTTTGACTCTGGCTGCGAAGCCAAGCTGTCCCTGGTGAGATCCAGAAGAAGAGGAAAGATCTGCCGTGACATCATGAAAGTCCAGAGAGTGGCTTTTTTATTGCATGTGAAACCAGAGTGGCCTTCCTCAGCAGAGCTGCAGTGAGGAACCCACAGTGGGCATCACAGCGTGGACACGGCTGCATGGCCCCTTCTCTTCTCATCCATGGTGGTGCTGCTCCATGGGATGGGAACACTCCAGAGCCATGAGCCGCAGCCTTCTGAGCCCACCCATGGCCGTCTGTCTCTGCTCACTGATCTCTATCCCCCTTGCCAAGACTGTTTTGCTCCATCCCCGGTTTTGAGGGACAGGGCTGGCTGGAGCACTGAGGAAAGTGCTCCTCACTTGGAGGAGCACTGAGGAAAGAGGCTGCATGCCCCCGGTTCCCCATCTTTGCCTTTTCCCTCTCCCCAGCCCCAGTTTTCCTAGGGGTAGTGATGCTCTGCTCCGCCCTGCCGCTGGTGGCCCTGCTGCCATGCGTGGGCCAGCCACCGTGGCAGGGCTGGTGGGGACATCTAGAAGGCAGGCTGGGACGTCCTGGGAGTACACAGCCTGGGGAGTTTTGTGTTGGGCAGCACCAAGGGAGAGGTGCGAGACCCTGGGCAGGGTCCTCGAAACACAGAGGAGAAAGCAGCGATTAAAAAAAATCCAACATCCTCTTTCTCCAAACGGGGCTCTGGCCCACAGCTCAAGTCAGGCTCTTCCCAAGGGGCCCTCAAGACAGCCGGGCAGTGCACAAGGGCCTCACCCTGCCAAAAGCCCCTCTCCTGGCCTGCGGACCCCTTTGTCCCCCCATGACTTTCACTGCTGCAGCCTCCCCCCGCCGCCGGTGCTGTCCTGGCCTTGTTTGTGCTCCTGCGATGAAGCAATGGGGTTGTAAAACTCTACCTCGACCCCACTGCCTGTCCCTGCACGGTTATGGGGCTGTAAAGCCGCAGGAATGCCAAGATCGCGGCTGGTCAAGGACAGGGAGGGAAGGAGGAGGCGGGGGGAGACAAAACCCTGAGGTGGGATCCTGGAGGAGGGGGGCCCGGCTTGCTGTGCTGGGCCTCCATGTCCTGGGGAGCACCCATGGGTGCCCAAGGTTTCTTGTCCTGGCCTTGGAAGCAGCGCTGGGAAGTGATGGGAGACAACGAGGCGGGTGGTGGGGTGGGCTCGGTGGAGATGGGCCATGTGGCGGAGATCTGGAGAAGATGGAGGCCCACAGAGGTGTCTCAGGCCACAGGGCCGAGCTTTGCCGGTGGCCATGGCAGTGACTTTCAGGGTGGGATTGGTGTTGAACTTTATCGGTGTCCCCCCCCCGGTGACTAATGCGGCCCGTCTGCCCCGCCGCTGATAGCTGTCTCCCCAAGGTTATGCTGTTTGATGTTTTCTTGTCCGGGGCTGTAAAGTTATCCATTGACTCGGGAAAACACAATTAAGGGAGACAGAGCTGCTGGGCGGGTTGGTCAGGTATCTCTGCAGCTCAGCGAAAGACGGCAGAGAAGAGAAGCGGCACGGAGAAGCCTGCCTGCTCCCTGCCGGGCCCCAGGGCTGGCCTGGTGCTCACACAGCCTGGGGACAGTGGGTCAGCCCTGTGGAGGCCTCAGCATCCTCCCATCTCCTGTAAAATGCAAGGGCTGGAAGGGGAGCAACCAAGGAGGGCTAAATTTTGGAGAGGGGGATGGAGAGAGGCCCGTGGCTGCTCCTCCACCAGAGGGAACGACGCCGTGACAGCAGCCACGAGCGCTTCCCTTCCAGCCTCCCTTATCTCCTCTGTCCTGAGGACTATAAACCCCTCAAGTCTCCCCGTGGTGCCCTATCATGTAGCTGAAGCCAGGACCGAGCCATTAAAGTTAACTATTACCCAAAGTGAGTGTTTATTTGGGGTAATAGAGGCCCTGGGGAAAGTGAGGGAGGGGAGGAGGAAGGCTCTTGTTGCTTTTTGGCAAGATACGGCCAGCCCTGCAGTGCTGGGGCAGCCGGCAGCCCGCCCTGAAGTGGTGTTTGAACAAGATGAATGCTTAAATAACGGCGGGCAAACAGCACTGCCGGGAGCAAGCTGGCAGAGCCCCGGCCATCGCTGGCTGCTGAGCCCCAGCTAGCCCCAGAGCCCAGCGATGGGGACACCTTGGGGTCCCCCGGCCGTAGGGGTCCCCATCCCCTGCTCCCTGCAGGGGTGTCTTGTCCCTGTGGGAGGAGAGGTCCCTGCAAGCTTTGCCATCAGATATCTTTGGGAGAAGTCCTCTCTTTCCAGGTGTTTTCTTCTTCCACCTGCGCACCCACACCCTATCTCCCACCACTTCCTAGCTCCACCACGTCATACACCTCCCACCCCATCCCACCTCCACCAGGACAGCCCCTTGTCCCACTCCCTGCCCCCATGGCCATGCAGTTTTCACACAGAGAATGGAGCCAGGGAGGAAACATCCACATCCACACATTTCCTTGGATCGCAGAGTGCCTGGCAGGGGGCATCAACCCGGCTTCACGCTGAGCATCCCCAGAGCAGCGGGCTCCTTACTACAGTAGTAGTGCACAGAAATGCTGCGGTCTCGGTGCTGCTGTAGTGTTGGTGGCTTTATGGACCAGTGGGGTTGTCCAAGGAGACCGGGCAGTCTGAGCCCCAGAGGAAAGGTTCTGGTGGGGAACACGCAGCCAGCCCCGGAACCACTTTGGGAAAAGCCTGGGGAGCAGAAGAGCAAGGAAAGCATCCAGGAACTTTGGGAAGGACGGAAAAGAGCAGGGATAGGATGCAGAAGGACGAAAGCAGCCCTGAAAGCCTTGTGAGGGATGCAGACCCCATGAAGCAGGTGGATCTGATGGGAGACGATGCTCAGCCAACTCAAGAGCTGCAGGACCAGCACAGAGACACTGGGGGACAGCAGCCAACCATGAGAGCTGAGCCGGGGCGGTGGGAAGCCCCATGAACTCTTTAGGGCCAGGACAGCGGCTGGCCCTCACCCCAAGCATCTCCAGTGCCCACTGTGGTGGGATGGAGCTTCCCCCCTGCTCCTCCCATCCTGGGCACATGCCAGCAGCTGGACGGCTTCCCACAAACGCTGCTGCTCTGGGAGAAACCCAATCGTGTGCCCAGCGCTCACCTGAGCCCTCTAATCCCCTAATCCTTCACCAAGGAGACCCGAGCACTACCTGGGGCTGTGGGAAGTGGAGGGGCCCCGGAGCTGGAGAATCGTCTCCCGACACCGCTGTAAAGTCCTTTTGTTTTTTGGCTCATCCCAAAGCCCTGCCAGGGCTTTCTGATGTTGGTTCCCCTGGCTCAGGCACCAGAAGCCTTTCACCATCCCTGCTTCCCAAGCCACTTTTCTCCAGAGCTGCCTCTGCTTTAAAGAAAACCCTGAACTCGGGCTGTTGGCATGGGCAGTTTGGAGAGGAACATGGCTGTGTGCAATGAACCAGGTGAGATTTGGGTGAAATATCCCTGCTGTGTCACTGTCCCTGGGTGTCACTAAGCATCATCTCTGCTCATTCCTACCTCCACACTGAGGCTCCAGATGCCACCTGCTCCATCTGCGGCCAGCCTAGGGTTAGAGCTGCGGTGAAAACAGCTGGACCTTCACCCCGGCTCCTTCCCCATACTCATCCCCCTCATCCCTCAGCTCCTCCAGCCACCGATGCCATTTGTCTGCACAGCACCTGGGGCAGCAGAGCCCTGCTCTTGGCTGAAGACATGGCAGTGCCCTGGGAGCCAGCGCAGGCTGAGCTTTGGCAGCTCCTCCTTGCACAAAGCCGTGCTTTCCATCTGCCTCCATGGACCAGAGCTCCCAGGAGGACGTCAGGACGAGCAGCCTGAGGAGCTGCAGCCTGAGCAGGAGGGACCCCGGGGGGATGAGACCTTTTTTTCCTGCCTGGTTCAATCCCCAGAGACCCTGAGACTGAGCAAGAAAACCAGCGGGAGGCTGAGAGAAAAGCCACCAGGTACGAAGTGTCCTGATTCTCCAGGCACCACACCATGCACTCAGCGCTGCAGCTCCCGCAGCCACAAATGAAGCTCCCATTTAAAGCATCTCCTGGAAGATGGACGCACCACCAGGTTTGCTCGGGTTCCTGGCAGAGTCGGGTCTTCGTGCCAAGGTCTTGGGGTCTTCTCCTTCGCTGGTTTGCAGCTGGGACGAGTTTGCAGCTCCCAGGGCTTGGAGGCAGCCCTGGGCAGCAGCTGGGGAGGAGCTGGTGGCCCTGCCTGTCCTGCTGTGCCACCTAGTGGGACACCAGCCCTGCTCCTGAGGGGGACAGTCCTGCTGGGACAGGGGACACCAGCTCAGCCTGCTGCAAAACACGTGGGGAAAGCCTCATTTTACATATCCCCACTTATCCTTCTGCAGCTTGTGTCCCGTAGTCCTTTCTGGTGCTCCAGCCAGGGGAAGGGGACACAGGATCAGGTCCCTCCAGGCCCGGGATGCTCCGAGTCCAGCCCTCCCATCCCACGTTATGTGTATGCCCCAAGGAGGGCCAGGGAAACAAGAGAAAAGCCTCTGACCCTATTGCCTGGCTGCTTCCAGATGCAACCTGGAGAGCAACACTAGTGTCTGAGGGTCCTGTGTGTCCGTGGCTCCATCCCACAGGGGCTGGGGCACCCTGGGGACTGCAGCTGCACCCACCAAGGCAAGGAACAGGCAAGGCAGGGCGAGGAGGCTGGCTGGACACCTCAAATGGGGCAAGAAGCTGCTCATTTGGGGCCTGTGGAGCAGGTGGGAAGCTGCGATTCCTTGTGACCAGCTGGGGCTTCGGCTGGAGGCAGGGTTTGTTTTCCTGCAGCTAACAGCGTGGAAGTAAAAGCTGGTTTATTGGCTTCCTAAGCTACAGCAGGTGGAGTTCAGCTTTGAGGAGTAGCTTCAAAACTGAGAAAATCTGCTGTGAGAACTCCTCAAAGCGACGTGCTGCCACCCCAAACTCTTCATTTCAGGGCTGCCTACCAGCGAGATGCCACACAGATGGATAAGGATTCTTAAAGCTGCGACTTCAGAAAGAAGACAGATTTCTAGCCTGTCCCACCCCATCATCAGGCACCTGTAGAGTCCTCACACAGGAAGCCTCAAAGCCGCCCTGGGAAACACCCTGATGCTGCCATCAAGCAAGAATTTGCCAAAAAGACGACATGCTGCTGCTACAGCTTCCAAGGGTGACTTTTCCTGATGCTGATGGCTTCAGCTTTTTGGCAAGAAACATTTATATTGTCACCCAGAGGGCTGCTGAGTGCTTGGAGGACCCTTCCCCTGGGCTGGTCCATGGCTCCTGTAATTAACACCATCCATCATCAGCGGGGACAGGGCTCGTCAGGAGGTGTGATTGGGTTGTACCAGCAATTGCATTGCTCCTAAGGAAGGTGAGGTGTCCCTTTTGAAAAATAGCCCCATCATTAGATCTGAAGCATTAATTGAAAACCAAGCCCGGTGGGCAATCCCTTCAGAGCTGACTGATCTCCTCTCCAGAGCTTTCACAGATTTGCTGGAAGTGGAGATGTGTTGTGCCTGGAGAAGACAATCCTGCCCCTTTAAGGTTACTCCAAGGCTATAGGAGGTTTTGCAAAACATCCTGAACTTTTCTTTGAAGCTCATTTGGGCTCATGGTCCTCCAGGGCTTTCCCGTTCCTCCTCTAAGAAGATTCATGAGCTCTGCCGCGGAGTGAAGGGCACAGCTGTCCTCGCTGGATTGTGCCCACAGGGAGGGCGGACGACAATTAATAACGCTCATGAGCAAGGAACGAAGCAGGGGCCGGGGAAAGAATCAATTAGGCTGCCTCGTAGCTGGATGGCATCTGGGGGAGGACACGGACGGCTGTGAAATATGGGCAAGGTGCTGCAAGGCTCTGCTCGCCCCTCCTGCAGCAGGCTGCGGTGCTGGAGGGGAGGCACTGCACGAGGGAGCAGACACAACCCATCCCTCGGTCGTGTGCGGAGCCGAGCAGCACACGAGTGCCCACGTTTCGATGGCAGGAAGCCTCGGCTGATGGCTTTCAGTAACACAATATGGTTTTCCTTTCAGGGTTTTCACTGCCGGGCGCAGAAAGACACAGTGGGAAACAAAGGCGGCCGGTAGGTGACACGCTATTAGAGCCATTAATCACCATTAAGTACTAATAGCTGCACGCTGCCTCCCCGGTGACACAGGTACTGCAGCCACCAGGAGAGCACTACGCGGCCCTGACCTGGGGCTCCAGGACAGCTTCACGCTCTGCTCGGCTGCCAGGAAGGGCTCCAGCCACCAACCGTGGCTGCTCCCGGCCTCTGCCCCAACACACACGTGCTGGAGCTGGCCCAGCATCCCCCCAGTGCCCTCCAGTACGAGGCTCCCTTCTCCCACTGCCCCTCTGTGGCAGCTCTGTCTGCAGGAGCACACAACAACACGGCTCCGTCTTCTTGAGCTCTTCTCCCAGGGGCTGGAAAGCTGCTGCCATGTCCCCCAAAGCCACCTCCCCTCCAGCCTCTCCTGATATCGGGGGCCCCAAACTGGGCACTATATACCCCAGCTGCTCCCCCAGCCAGATGTCACCTGCAAAACCAGCGAGTGTCCGTCTGTCCCCTCCTCCCTGTCGCAGGTAAGGACACCCTGTGGGAAAACCCCACAGCCCGGACCCCCGAGGAGCCCCCCTCCCACCAGAGCACGATCCATGGAGCACAATCCATCCTACCAGCCGGGATGGTTGTTGTATGGTAAGATGAACGGGTTGATACTCCCCGTTCAAAAGCAGCCAGATAAAATCAGGTGCCCAAAGGCGATCAAGTAAACCTAGCTGCAGGCACACGGAGGGTTTTTCTGTAGAGAGGTGAACTTTTAGGCTCCCCCCAGCCACCCACCACCCATCCCTGTGTACGATGAGAATGAGAGCAGCGTATTTTTCAGCGCACAGCCCTGCTGCGTGCTCGCACCGACAGCAGCCCAGCAGATGGCAGGTCTGTGCAGCAGTGGCTGGAGCAGGGACAACCCGAGGTTGGAAAGAAGAGGCTGAAACCACTCTTCTCCCAGTAAAAGCAGCTCCCCAAGCTCTTCAAAGTCTTCAGTGCACTCCCAGAAAAAGCATGCCAGTGTTTCTGCTGCTTGCTGCACATCTCCTGAGCTCCTGAAATTTATTTATTTTATTTTTCGTTTTTATTTCCAGCCTCTCTGCCAGTGGAGGAACATCAAGGTAATTTTTATATTTATTAGACTAATCTCAACAGGGAGCGTGGCCACAGCACCAGAAGGAATCACGGTGCTGGGGAAGGACAGGAGCTACTGGAGAGCCACGGAGGAGGGCAGGTGAGCACGCTGCCCCTCCTGTCCCCTTGTCACCATGGGTCACAGGGGTCTCTGTGCCTGGCATCGCCTGGGCTGGCATGTCCTTGTCCCACTTGTCCCTCCATAGCACTAAACGTCATGCCTGGAAATCTCATCCACAGCAAAATCTGGGGGGCTGCAAGAAATTTTGGGGTTTCTTAAAGGGGTTGGGCTTAGGAGAGAGGTGTAACACTGCCAAAAATTTCCGTGTGTGTGCCCTCACCTTGCCCTAGCCCTCTGTCTGCAGTGGCCTTGGGACTCCCCAGAAAGAGAGGAGCCCCCCGCCAAGACACACTGGTTCCCCTTCTCAGGCAGGCTCCTGCCTGTGAGCCAAGTGCCTGGCACTTGTGGGGCTGCTGGTCTTGGATGTGGGAGCCAAAACAGCTTCTGAAAACGGGGATGAGCAACGCACCTTGTCTGGGGCTGCAGTGGCGAGAGGACTGGCACAATATCCACATCCCCTGACTCGTTTACAGCCACCCTGCAGCCCCCCCGGGGCAGCTCCTCCTGCCTCCCAGCTGCAGCATCACCTTGCAGGGCAGAGCCTTGGAGCTGTCGACAATTCCCCTACAAAAAGCTGACGAAGCATCCAGGGCATGTTTAGAAATCAGTGTTGAAATGTCACCGAGGACGGCATGAGGACGCATAGCACAAGCCCATCATCAAGTGCTCCAGCTCCTGGGGTTGCCGCAGTCCCAGGAACGTCTGAGGGGATGTGGCAAAGGGCTGGGAATGTCGTGGGGACCCTGCCACCTACCTACTGGGGAGCTTCGGGGGGCTGAGACCTGCTGTATGAGTGCCCGTGGCAGCTCTTCCCCCCGAGGGGCTCAGAGCCCAGAGGAGACACTGGAGGCTTTGGCTTGAAGTGCTTGAAGATCAAAGCCTGCCTGCAGACCTTCATCCCAGCGGGCAGCGGGCAGAGGGGTGGGCAGACAAAGAGGCAGCAGACGCGGTGACCTTTTGCATCCTGCGCCAAAGGAAGCGGGAAGCAAAATGCCAGCCCCACCAGGCTGCTTTGCCTCCAAGCCCGCTGCTTGCTCCTGCTGCTGCGCCCCTTCAGAGGTGCCGAGAGCCTGCGCTGGCCTTGATCTGCACCCGCTATTTCTTTCGGTTGCTTTTATTTTTAGGTTTGTGGGAAGGAAGAAGGCAATAAATAAATAAATAACCTCCCGCTCCCACCCCCAGCAGCCCAGATCATGGCAGGCTCCTTGCGGGCCCTCAGCTCTGCCAGGTGCAAGAGTTTTCCTGTGAATTCCCCCCCCTGCGATCCACCTCCACCCGGAGTCCTGCTGTGCAGGTGGGCAGGACATGGGATTTCTCATCCCGTATTTCTGGGAACGGGGCACAGACTGTCTGGGTGGAGGGGCTTCAGCCTTGGGAACACCCCTTGATTCCCCACAGGTGTTAGAAACCTTCACTCTTTAACCTGAATCGCAGCCACTGCCACCTGCCTGGGGTTTTTCAAGACATAACATCTTGAAGACTGCAGATAAAAAATATATATATATATAAAAGTCCCTCTCTGCATGCTGGCCCGTAGGAAATAGAGGTCACAGCCCTCCCTCTGCAGCAGCTCTCAGGTAGCTCTGCCTGCACTGCAGCTCCCGTCGCATCGCTGTTGCAAGGTGTTGCTCACGAGTTTTAGGATGCCGCTGGTGTAATAAATATCAAACGATTCGATGCCAGCAGCAATTAGTGCTCACCCTCGCTGGGGAGGAGGCAGGCTGGTCCGGGTACCTGCTGGAGCATCTCTGCTTCATCCCGGCGGCCAGAGAGTGCATGGGGGATGCAGCAAGGGGCCCGAGCTGCTGCCAGGGAACCCTGCCCGGGATGATGTTGTGAAAGGCGCTGTGCAGAAGGGGCGCGAGGTTCATAAATCAGGCACTGCGGATGGCGCCGGTGGCGTTTACGGCTCCCCCAGCGCTGCTGGCGAGCGATGCAGAGCCCGTGTCCGGCTCAGCTCCCAGAGCATTTCGGCACCTCCTGTCCCTTCTCGGCTGCCAGTTCCCACCCCAAACCCTCCTTTCTTAACTGCACAGGGTCACCTTGTCCCGCTGCCCTCGGCAGGGACCGTGCTCAGCCCCCTCCACCTGGTGGGGCTGATGGAGACGGCTCCCACGGGTACCTGGATATTTCCCGTACCTGGGCATCTCACACAGAAGCAGAAGCAGCTCTTGGACTTTCAGCCCGTAAGCACTTCACAAATCCCTGTCTCCCTGCAAGGAGACTCGCTGCCCAGCAGATATTTTCTCAGATTTAATAACTTCAAAGAACACCGGGCAACCCCACCTGCGGTGGCCGGATCTTTCCTAGAGCTTCGACAGCGTTGGAGCCATTGCAAGCCAATATTTCTCTAACGTGCTGTGATATCACTTACATCCTGCTAAAATTAGGACTTTCTTCCGAGCATGCAGACAGAGCTGGGTCAGGGAAGGGGCCAGCTCCTCGGGGAGTATCTGGCACCACGGTTTGCAGCAGCATGCAGGAAGGAGGACAGGGGAGGAGCGGGAGGGCCGCCTTCTCCAAGCCCAGCTTTCGACCGGGGCCTCTGCAAGCAAGCAGGTGATTTTTTAATTTTATTTTCTAATCTTCCACTCAGTTGGCTCATTGGACTCTATTACCAGGAGAAAAGTGCATCATCATCAGTGTATCAGCTCCTACCTCCTCCCTGTGCTGCGGCACCCTGCCCTGCTCAGGATTACATCGTCTCCTTGCAGAGCACCCGGTCCTGAGCTGGGGTTTGGCCAGGAAAAATCAAAATATGGTTCAATGTGGGAAAATGGGAGACTCCTCAGCCTAAGCACAAGCAGAGAGAGAAGGTTTGAGCTGATTAAGCAGAAATCAGGGGTTGGTGTGGTCTGAAAAGAGTAAAGGAAGGAGGAACCTTTGCATCCTCCCAAGGTTTTCGCACAGCCCAAGCGAAGCGTTGTGCTGGGGTTACTGGAGTTCCGTGCTTCACGGTGCCCTTTGAAATGGAAAAAAAAAGAGCAGATGTCATTTTTAAAGGAAGAAAATGCTGCCCTGAAGCCAGGAAATCCTGAAGTATCATAGGAGAAGGTCAAATGGAAACACTTAAAGAAATGTCAACAGATGTCCTGCCACTTTCAGAGAGCTTTCCCCTCATGTTTCGGACTAGAGCTATCTGTCAGATCTGACCTCAGTTTGCAGTTACCAAGGCCTCTCTCCTCTCCCTTCCTTTTTGGACAAAATTCCCTGCAGACAGAGGTGTCACACAGCTCTGAGGAGCAGCCAGCCCGGCCGTGTGCCCCAGCTCCCCGTCTTGGCTTCTGTGTTGTCTGCTGGAGCTGCCTCCGCCGGCACTGCAGGGATGCTGATGTCCAGGGCAGGGCATTAACGTGGGCTGCGTTTGGATCTCCTTTACACCCAAGAAGCAAGATGTGATGACTTTCCCCATGCCCAGGTCCATGGGTAGTGCTCTGAGCAACACCTGCCTTCAAGGAGAGGTGCTACTTGCTACTTTCCTCCTTTCCTTTGCTGCTTTTTTCCCTGCAGAAAGGGCGATGGGGAAGGAGAGCCCCTGCGGAGCAATTTGTAGGACTGAGGCAGCATCCCCATAGGTGTGCCCAGGGAGGAGCAGAGCACCTTGCCCCCGTGACACCCAGCACTTGAACCCAGCCGGTCAGGAAAAAAAATATAAAATCTGTCAATATTTAGAGAGCAGAAATTGTTTTCAGAGGGCTTTTTGCTGGGGCAGGAGGGCTGTTAGAGCCTTGTTTCGTGCAGCGCCTCTGCACGAGGAGCAGCCCCCCACATGCAGCCATCATTTGGGAATTCCCATCATCTTGCAAAACCTTCCAACTTGTCGCCCTGCAAAAAGAAGAGAAGCAGACAGGAAAACATTTCAAAAGCTAAAACAAAGCCTGGCCAGTCAGGGACCCTCTTGGTACTAAGCCAAGGCACATTTTGGATGAGGAGCTGTTTTATAGATGACGGGCTGCCGCCTGCTCAGACAAGCGTCCTGCGGCGTGAAGGAGCCGACGAGGATGGAGCAGCTCCGTGATGGGTTTTCCTGTGTGTCACTGCAGCTCCTGCACTGTCCAACGAAGCAAATGATTGCATCTGCGGCATCAATCATTTAGTGTCATTAGACAAGGGTCTCTGCCTCAAGATGTGAGCGTCTCCTGCGTGGAAAACGAGCGGCTCAGCTTCACCCCAGCGTCAACAGGGGACCCATTATCCCGTGACAGTGGTCTCCAGCTGGCATCGCTCCTGCCTGGAGAAAACCAAGCCTGCAGTATCCCTCCTTGCTACCCAGATGTGCTCGTGCCAAATTCCCTGGCAGGAGCAGCGGGGAGCAATCCTGGCCGGCTGCTCCCCAGGGTGGCACTGAGCCTTGAGATCTGGGCATTTAATGCTTGGATTGGAGATGTGCGGGGTGCCGGGGGGCTGACCGCTTACCTCCAAGAAGGGGGGGTCAGCACCCGAAGAAAAGGGCATGAGTGGCCGTGCTGGTGTCTGGGCAAAGTGGGACTTGAGGAGGCAAATCTGAGCCTAACGTGGGCACGAAGCGACGGACAGCAGCACCCCTGATGTTTGCCAGGCTCGTCTGCGGGCAGGATGACCGAAATCCTGGGTCCTCTGAGCAAGTGCTACACGCTCCTTTGCTCCCTGGTTGAGCCCCCAGAAAGAAACTTTTCTAATTAGAGCAGTTGCTGAATGAGGTCAGTAATTATTCACAGCCCTGCAATAACACGTCCCCGTGTTCAGGCCGTTGCCATCCATAATGGCACGGTCCGAGGCATGAGCTGTCACCCGGCGGTTTGCTCTCCTGGGGAGGTTCATTTCCATGCAGAACTGCTCCTCGTGCAATACGTCTGCAGGAGCGATCGCTGAACGCCTCCGCTTCAGGGAACGGGACCAAAAAAGTGAGCAAAAACTATCGATCTGTCTTTAAGCAGAGCTGTATCTATTAATCTGGGAACACTTATCACTGGGGGTTGAAAAGAACACAAGGTTCCCCAGGCCACATTAATGCTCTGCATCGTCTTGGGCAGAGCCTGGGGACCACGGAGCCCCTTCCATCTTCATGGTGAGTGCCCAGCGAGGCAGGGAAGCTTTGCAGGAAGCTACGTCTCTGCACACACACATTACTCCTGGCGTCTGACAACATAGATGGGAAAGGATAACACACAAAAAAATCATCCTGGGAAGCCCCAAGGGTATTTTTCATCTTATCCCCGTGAGCCCAGGCTGGCTGTGGCATTATTAAAGGTGGGAGCGCGGTGGCGTTTTGTCTCCCCAGGGGGATTTATCGCTTTGTTATTTTTGTCTTTCAGTAAACCAAAAATGACACGGTGGAGCTCAGGGCTGACCGGGATGGGGGAGCTTGGCAGGGATTAAAAAAAGCAGCAGAGAAACTCCTTGCTGGTTGACTATAATTTTCATTATTATTTTTTTTGTTTTGTTTTGTTTTGGATAGTGTGGGCACTAAAACTCCTTTCTAGCAGCAAGGGGCATGGGGCTGCAAACTTACATCTGAGCCCAAGTGGTCTGGGAGGAGAAGGGGGCCCAGCTTCCAAGCCACACATCGCCCCCTCATCCCCACCTTGGCAGCTGCCCAGAGAGCCTCAGAAGCACAAAAAGGTCCTGGCCAGCTTCTTGTTTTATGCACGAGTGAAGTCCTTGGAGGACACGTTAAGGTATTTCGGCCTGCTGAGGATGCTTCTGGTGACCCCCAGGTCGGGTCCTGGGACAGACCTCCAAGAGGACAGACCTCCGAGGCATACAGCTGGAAGCTGGGGGATGTGAATCCAGCCTTGAATTTGACTCTGCCTTTCCCACCACCATGCTATTTATTGTGGAAGGACTCATGTCCCCCTGACACGAGATGTTGGCCAGTGTTGTGCGTTTTCACTTCTTGACCATGCCAGCCAGGTGGGGCAGAGCACTCAAGGCCTTAGCCGCAGGGGCAGAATCATTTCTCCATGTTTCCAAGGTCGTTCAGGTGAACCTCAAGGTACTGATGCATTTCCTAGCCTCAGAGAGTCTCCTTTCCAAGATGAGATGTACATTCGCCATGCATTTTTCATCAGACCTGTCTATATTCATTAATTGGAATATACGTCCTAGTTGCTGGAGAATGGAGAGCTCAAGGGATTTGGCAAGGACTCCTCTGCCTTTAAAGCCCACGGCTCCTCCCCTGGCTCAGCAATGGCTGGGAGAGGAGAGCAGTGAGTAGCACGGAAAGTTTTGCTTGTTTTTACCTCTTTGTAGTAAATATCCTTCCTCCGAGAGCTGAGAGGTGATGGTCCATAGGGGGACAACCCCACCTCTGACTAGGGAAGCGGCCCCTGCCATACTGGGGTTGATAAATACGACAATCCACATCCTATTTATTTTACAACAAAGAGAGTACCTCAGCCCTTTGGAGATCAAGGCATTTCAGTGTGCGACTGAAAAAAATCCAGTGTTTATAATAATCCCAAAATAGATTTCCTTGGGCAGTGGTTGCAAGCTGCTACTCCCACCCAGCTCATCAGACTAATGGATAAGTGTCAAGTCAAGGAGGAAGGGCTGTGATTTAGCTGGAAAGTTAATGAGAAAGTAGGAGGTGTGGCTGGTCGTTGTTGGGATTTTTTTTTTTTTTTCTGCCCTACCTTGGACAAAAAAAAAAAAAAATCTCATTTCACTTGAGCAGCTCTTTGCCACGACCAAAGATGCGATGCACTTTCAGGAAAGAACCTAGCCCCTGCACAAACCTTCCTCTTTCTTTTTCTTCTCATTTTATGCTCCCACCAGCTTGGCAACCATCTGCGGGAACCAGCAGCAGGTGAGGGACACCCGGGTGACTCCCGAGCAGCAGCTCAGGGACGCCAGCCCCTGTCCCCAGCCACCACCGAGAGCCATTGGTCTCGTGCTTTTGCGAGCGTGAAATGCAAGGTGGCAGCTCGATGTGCAGCAGCAGGGGGGGACGGGCTCCCTCCCTTCCTCCTGGCACCTCTCCTCTCTTCCAGGAAGCCTGGGGGAGACGTCACGGCCGTGCCCCTGGTCCTGTTGGTCACTCCAATTTCCAAGTGCACCACTCAGCCGCCTGCCAGCCCCTTGCCAGCCCCGCTGGGACACTGGTCCCAGTCCCCCCAGCAGGATCAGATCCAGCCCTGCCCCAGCTGGGAGAGTGGGACTGGGCAGGGACAAGCTGAAGACAAGATGGGCACGGGTCTCCTTTGGTTTAGCCCTGCAGCCACCCAGCAGTGACATGACACTTTTTCTTTGAGGTGAGGGATACCTAGGGTATCGAAGGAGTGTTTTTCTTTTATGTATGCACCTATAAAATCAATAACTCTGCAGTCAAAGGCTCCTTTATCCTCCTTCCAGTCCTTTGTGATCCTTTGGGATTCTAATCATGGTCCCCGGACTGACTTTAGCCTCCTGACCCTAACCGAGGATGCCTGCCAGCCCCAGGTAGGTCCTTTCTAGCACCCCAAACCCAAATATTATCCTTCAGGACCCCTGCACTTCTCACCACAGCCCTTGCCATGGGGTGTCCAAGGCCAGACCTGGGTGCGCTCCAAGATCTGACCACCTGTGGCCGGAGCTCTTTCAAAACCCAGCCAGAGCCCGGTTCTCCAGGGGGTGGTTTACCCCGGAAGGTCCCAAGGCTTTGTTATTTGGCAGTAACTCCTTGTCCTGGCCAGAACTGGGCTTTTCCAAGAACTGTCGCCAAAGTTCAAGGTGGGGGTGGCTTTGGTGAGGCCGTGCAGGACGCTGATACCCATGGGACCAGCTCCCGGCTCCGCGAGGCAGGAGGGGCGGAGGGGCGCGCGGCAGCTATTTATATCTTAAAATTAAACCATCAGAATAAATGTGGCGTGAAAGCTTCTCTCTTCCTCATGCACTATTTAGGAAGCTGGGACTGCAAAGTGTCAGCGGTTCGGGTTTGTATTTCCCAGATCTTATGGGGGAAATGCTGGGGAGGGGGAAGAACAGAATGGATGTGCCCGGGCATCATCCTGGCTCGGCACAGTCCCGGGTGCTGGGGGTGCCAGGATACCCTGCAGATCCCACATTCCCCCCTTTTTATTCTTTCCAAATGTAGAGAATGGGAGGATTTGTGTCTGTCTGAGTGCATTTGTTTTGTGGGGGTGCAGGCATTGTCCTGAGCCCGTCACGGCAGCATCTGGAGCAGCACAGGAGCTTTTCTACAAAGACCTCCCACGAGATTTTTTTTTGTTTGTTCCCCAGGGAGCGAGGTCTCTGAAAATCAGGCATCTCCAAGCACCCCAAGCTGGGTTCCCCCAAAAATGCAGCCCTGGGAATCCCCGGCCCCTCTGCAAACCACAGCCCTGTACCTTGCCCCACTGATTTTATGGGGTCAGGCTCTGCTGCGACCTCCACCTGCACCAAGCCCAGGATTTCCCCAGCCAAGAGAAACCCCTGAGAGCCTTCGGCAGTGGCATCTTATGGATCCTGCTGCTTTGCTGCACCATGGGAAGCTGCTTGCTTCTGTTTGCATATATTAGCCCTGTGATGAATTGCACTCTCTTTGAATTTTTTTCCCTGCTGCTCATGCTCATGGCTGAAGGAGGAAGCTGTCTCTTTTGATTTACGCATCCTCTTCATGCGGGGTGGAGCCCGTGATTCAAAAACCCATTTGCTCAGAGACTTCTCTGCCTCATTTTGCTTTCGCCCTGGGTTGTGGTCAGTGTTTGAAAGGTCGGGGGGAGGGGGGGGGGAGAGACCTTCCCCTGCCCCCTGCTCCGTGCAGCATCTGCTCAGCGGGGCACCAATTAGCGCCGATCCTCAAGTTCAACAACATAATACCCACACAATTTCCCGAGCGCTGCCTTTTCCGGAGATTTTGGTTTCAAAGGCATTCCTCTGCGGTCAGGAGAAATGCTACAAAAACATGAGATGTGAGCGCTCGCTTCTTGTTTGCTCGCATTTCTCTGTGCCTCGTTCCCGGCGAGGTCTCCAGGGTGTTGGTGGAAAGAGATGGAAAGAGAGCAGCAAGCGTCTGCTGGGGACGGGGGCAGCCTGGGAGGTGCTGTCTTTACAGATTTTTCCTTTTTTCTTGTTTATTTTTAATGCTTCTCACCAGCTCTTCCAGCGTTGCACGGTGCCTCTCGCCTTGTGGAGGCTGCATTATTTTGAGGTGCAGCACCCTGCCTGCAGCGAGAGCTAAATCCTGCGTGAGATGCTGAGCTGGGGGGGGGGGGGGGGTCCCAGGGAAAGGCAGGAGCCTTTTCCATAAAGATCTAGGTCTTTCCTCAGCGAGGTCCCTTTGCTACCCATGTCCCTACCCTGGAGCAGAGCCCGTGCATCACCTCTGCTGTGGGGAGGCCAGTCCCGTCTGCTGGAGCCCCGATGTGCCCCCACGTGCTGTGTGGCTCCCCAGCATTGCAGCCCCCAGCAGCTCAGCAGCTCTGTAATCTTCAGGGCGAGTGACTCCCCACGATGGGGCCGTGAAGATTTATGGCTCCGACGTGGGCCTGCTCCGTGTGAGCACCGCTGAAGGGCTCCTATGGACCGAGTTGGTAAAGATAATGGGATGAAGGATCTCTCTCCTGATGAGGCCCCCGGCGAGGCAGAACAGCCCCTGCATGCTGTGCGTCGTGCCCTTCCCACGAGGGCTCTGCCCAGCACCTCTCAGCGGTGGCAGCCTCGCCCTGTGACTGCATCTGGCAGCATCACCCGTGCCATCCTCCTGGTGCTTGCTTTGTCTCCCTGTCTGGGTCATTCCTGCGGGAAAAAACACCTCTGTTCCCCTAGAAACCCCCCTCTCTGCCTTTTTCCCATCTGCCCAAAGGTTTCTCTGTGGGGCTCCGCTTTTGTTCCTGCCTCTGCCATCTGCTCGTCCCGCTGCCATCGCGCCTGCCCTGCAGAGAGCCGGGAGCAGACCCGGGGCTCCTGGCGGCCAGCCGCCTCCTGGCACACTGGGGCTTTCTCCTCGGTCAGGGCTCCAAGTCGGAGATTTTCTCTTTCAGCGTTTACCAAACATCTTCGGAGTTCTCTTTGCAAAATGTTTTGCTATTCCCGTTGTTTTTTTTTTTTTGTCTAACCAAACGTCAGAGAGCCGTGATTTCCCAGGAGGCAGGAATTTTGTCTGCCTGCCCATCCCTCAGGCCGGTGGTTTCAGGGCTAACACAGAGCTTTGTGGGGTTATTTGTGGAAACGTTTGACTCCTGGTCTCTGTTTTCTGGCCAAGCTGTTCTTTACCGCTTTTGTCTGTGTCCTGGTTTCTCCGGAGGATGGGGTGGGCTATTGCCTCCGAGGCCTGGGACGCTTTATGGATTCTTCAATACCGCTCAGCTGGAGCCCAAAGTCCTGGGCTTGTGCACAAGTGACTGCAAACAGAAGTCAGAGGTGCAAATAGACATAAAAAATTCCTACTATGCTTAATAAACACAGAGTTATAACAAACACGAGCATCACCTGAAGTGATTAAAACCAAACACTCCGCATAAGCCCAAATTCTTCTCAGTGTGAAGAATACTTCACCCCAAGAATAAAGCGTAAATTGAAACTGAAGCCAGAAGCCACGGCCTTCTCTTGAACTGAGTGCTGTGATCTACTGACCCGAGAAGTAGATACTGGTTGAGGTGCAGCCACAGCGGGTATTCGGTTGTAAGAAGGCTAAATGGGTTTCCAGCAGCCAAGGAGTCGATGCAGATGTGTCAGCCTGACCTGATGCCCTGCCACCGCCCGGGGTCCTGGCCTGAGACCCGACGTGTGTGTCAGTGTGTAGATGTACAAATGATGTCAGGCCACCAAATCCATCTCTGATGATGTGGGCTTGAATTCAGCAGAGCGTTTCCCACCATCTGCTCACCTCGTCTGTGCATCCCTCACTCTGGACAGCCGTACCCCTGCTGGCTGGTGGGACCCGAGCCCATAAACCACCTCCTGCACGCGATGTGCTGGTGGCCAGCAGGGCTGGTGTCTGGGTCTGATCACATCTACAGCAGTAAATCAAACCCAGAAACCTTCCTGGCCGTAAGTTGCTGGAAATCCAAATCCTTTGGCTTTCCTTTTCCAGGGGGTCTGGCAGAGCCCCTCGCATCAAGCTGCAGGATTGCAAGGTGGGGATGGGGGTGTTGGGGACCGTGGGAGACCTCATGCCCTGCTCTGTGCTGCTGCTGAGTCCTGCTGCAGAACCCCTGCAGTCCTGGGCTTTCCTGCAGCCCTCGGATTGTCCCTTGCTTGAGAAAATCGAGGTAACATTTCCCATGCAAAAATGTGCTGCTCAGTGGCAGCCACCCCACTGTGCTCGAGACCGAAATGTCAGCTGGCAATAAAAATATTCCTGTAAATACTCTTTATTAACAGGAGAGGCATTTAACACATCTCACGCACCTTGTTTCTCTGGGCTGGTGGCTGAAATGTTAACGGGACGATGTCCTTCCCTCCCGCTACAAACCCGAGCTGCCTCCTCCCTCCTCACCGGGCTCTGGCTGTTTAATCTGATTTTCCTCGGTCTGCCAAGATTTACAAGCACATTTTTACTCAGCCGAGCGGTTGGGCTGCGCCATGAATTTTTATCTCCCCCGTGCCTCTTTCCAGCTCTCATGGCAGCTTCTGGGCTGCACGTGGTCCTTCTGCTCAGCCAAGCTTTGGCGGACAAACCCGAAGGCTTGGCTGCTTTTCTCCCACCTTTCTCCTGCTGAGGACCTGGGACCAAGCCTTGGCCTCGCTGCTGATGGGATTTTAAAATTTCTTTTTATTCTTGACTTCCCTTTTGTTTGTCCCATGTCGTCGGTGGTTTACTCAGCTTAAAGCAGTCCCCCCTTAAAACCTGGCATCCTGGCCAGAAAACCAGCAGAAATACTTTCATATGATTTTTGAAGAGCTCTTCTCACCAGAAGGAAGGTGCCAAACACTTCACCGTGGGCCCCATTTACACACACATCTGCTTTTTATATGCATTAAACTCCATGCTGATACCTGCCAGCAAGATCGTGCCTGGCTTTTATAGGAATTGTATCAGCATGTGAGAAATAAGCGATAAATTTTACCTATAAACTTTTTTTTTTTTTTTTTTTTTTTTTTTCCCAGGATGCTTGGAGAGGTCCTGCACCGGTGCCAGCCTTGACTTTGTGTGAAGGGATTTCTGTGCTGCTGCATTTTGGGCACAGCAGAGGATGCTCCAGAAGAGGGGTGCGAGGGTTTCTAGCTCCCATGTGCTGCTGCTGCAGGGATTCATTGGCAGGGATGAGGCAGGAGCTTGGTTTGTCTTCAGTGATGTGTCTGCTATCCATGGGGTCTGTGGCCAGGCCCCTGCAGGTCCCTCTGGATGCTCTCGGTCGTGAAAAACACGAGGGCTGCCCAAAAGCTTTGGCTCTGCAGAAGAGGGGGTTGCAGCACCTCATCCATCCAAGCCCCTCACGCTCCCAATTTCCAGCTCTGCAGCAGCAGGACAGGGCTCTTGGGTCCCTGCAGGGATGTCCCCGAGGTCTGTCCCTGCTCCCTGGTGCCACAGGGGGGCTGCTCCTGGCCGCCGGCTCCCGGCACGTTTTGGGATAAAAAACCACGGGTTAGAATAAAGGCCAGTGTTAGAAATAGTTGCAAACACCGGCCTTGGCCGGGTGAGGTGGGTCCCAGGGGATCAGAGCTGTTGATGTCTAATAAGAGAGCACGAAAAAAAGCATTAAACAAACAGAGGAGCAGCTTAATTTCCCCTCAGTGCTTAGCCTGGCGCTGCCTGTAACTAATGGGGGTTAGTTATAGACTGTAATACGTTTTCCTCATGTGGGCAGAGTCCCGGTGGGTTTTCTGGGTGTTAATATCATCGGAACTGAGTGATTTAGTCTCAGCCGAGCAGAAGATGATCTCTTTCCCCCCCCCTCTGCTCACGAGCCCCATCCATCCTTACGCACGGATCCTGCCTCCTGCCTGCCCCGTTACCCACCGGTGGGCGAAACTTCTCCTTTTAACGCCACGCTCTTTTCTGACTGATGTGAGGTTTCTGCAAAGTTCATCGATCCCAATCTCGTGGTGCTTGGAAAATAGACATAGATCATTTTAATTGCCGAAGAGGAAAAACGAGTTTATTTGACATAACTCAGGCTGCAGCATTCCTTCGGTGGAGCATCGGGATCATTATGTCAATTAAATCATTGTATGCATTAAACCAAAGCAGGCTTTTTTTTCCTTGCTGGCTGCACAATGACTTATTTGGTCAGATAATCTGGTGTTTGAAATGAAAATGAGCATTTCCAAGTTTCCTAATTCCTAACCATTATAGCCCCCCCCCCCCCCCCCCAAAACATACGTGCTGTGCCCGGTGCGGGCAGCATCCGTGGTGGCTCTTTGGTAGCTTTGGGATGGGAAAAAGATTCAAAAAATCTTGGTGTCAACTTATTTATGGTGCAGCCATTGGCTGCACTCGGTGTTATTGATCTCCAGCATCTCCAAACCCAAACACTGCAGCATCTCCGGGCTGTGCTGGGAGCCTGCCAGCTCCGCACTGGTGGGACTGGGTTGGTGCTCTGGGGCAGCTGGTTCCATGCCACCCCTTTCTGCCGCCAATACCAACAATTTATTACATTTATGTATATTAAACCACGTATGCCTGAGTTTCTGAGGCAGCCAGGGAAACCTCCGCATCACTTTTGCAGAGCTGAGTGGTCGACTGCGGTGTTTTCGGAAGGGTGTTCCCAGGCCTCATGGTAAAACCAATGCGGAGTGAGCTCAGCGGCAGCACTCCTACAAGGAGGATCTATCGGAATGCAAGATGGGAGGCAGGAGAGAGCACTGGGGTTGGATGTTTTTTTGGGGTTTTGTCCCCTGATGGCCAAGAAAAGAGTAAAGAAATCTGTTTTCCCTGCTGGACCCGTCCTGAGCATTATTATTTGGGCCATGCTTCCCGGGTTTTAAATTATTCTGTCTCAACTAGCTGATGGCATTTGTTACATGTCATGCAATGTTCCTGGTAATTAATTGGTATTTAATTAATTAAGGGATAATGGCATTCAATTAAGGGATGCCTGTGGAACACTGTCACTGGGTAATTAATGGCTTCCTGCTGCTCAAGCAAAGCTGAGGCACTTGTGGAAAATAAATAGAGGAGAAGCTGAAATGTTTGTTCCCTTGGCAGGAGACTGGTCATGTCCCAGAGCTCTCGGATTCTCCAGGACCGCATTTCCAGACCGTTGTCCAGGGCAAGCCTGGCTTTTCCCCCCAGCACATGTAAACTTGAGATTGCTGCCACTGACATCCAGGAGCATCCTTTCTGGTAGAAAACAGGCCTCGTCTCCTCTTGGCTTTGGAAAAGAGCATGGAAAAAATGCGAATTTCCTGTGACATGAAGAAAAATAAAAATGGATTTCTTGAGCCAAACAGCTACACCAGCCATGGCTGGCTCTTCCAGTAGCAGGCATCCCTGGAGCAGAAGTGCCCCTTCCACGCTGCTGCATTTGAAGAGATGCAACGTGAGCATTGCCAAAAATTGTGGCGCCTTTTATGCCTAACAGCTTGCAGTAGGTTTTCCCTAAAAAGCCCTAAGCCATTTTTGTTCCGAATTCACACTTCCAGCTGAGAACTGCAAAACAGTTAAGGGGGGAAAAAAATGCAAATTGGCCTTTCATGGGTTGATTGCTGATGCCTCCTCTGGAGGAATTGCTTGCTGGATCTAATTGTTTAGCCCAGGAAGGTAATGGCACTATTAATAATTTACTGTTCCTTTACACTGGCTGCTTAAATGCATTGTGCTTTCATTATTTTCCTGCACTCCTATATAACCAATTTTTTCCATTCTAATTCCTTCATGTATTTCAGCTCCACGTGGGTAACAGGACCAGGATGCAAGGAAGCTCTGGGATGGAGGAAGGCCAAGGGAATTTCCACTGCAAAGTTAAAGCCTATGATCTGATATGGTTAACCATTTCTTTGTCGTTCCGTCCCGTGTGTGTTTCTGAGAGCATGTGTGTGTTCGTGCCAGAATGCATGAGATGCACCTGTAGTCACTGGTCTCTCAGCATTTTTGGGTTGTTTTGGATGAACCCTGTTTTTTCCAGTGGAGGTGTACAGGATGGACATGGTGGAGCCTACACACTTTCCTGAGACCTCTGGGATGGAAGGTAATGTGGAAATGGAAACTCTAATTACAGATCCAGCAAGCTCCACTTTCTAATTAATTGCAGATTAAGTTAAAAATAGAACTGGTTATGTAAAATAAACCTGAAAGCCCCAGTCTACCTGGTTACACAATACCCAGAACAATGATCTCTGCCGATGCTTAGTTCAGGGTGAAATGTGTGTTTTTTGAAGACACACAGAGCAAAATGGGGCCAGTTCTGCTGGGAACCACTCTTCACATCCTAACGTGGGGCTGGTGGTCATGCCCTGCTCCGTGCTTGGGAAGGGGCTCCCCAGTCCCCCCACTGCACCCCCTGCTGTAGGCAGAAGGCTCACCCATCAGCTCATGGACATCACTCATCAGCCTGGAGGTCCCAAAATGCTTTAAAGCCCAACTTGTGCAGTTCCCGGGGCAAATCCCACCTCTGGAGTGAGGACACAACATGACTCTCCCTGTGGATCCAACAGTGCTGGCTGTTCTTCATCATTGTTTCCCGAGCAGGGTTGTTGTTGTGCCACAAACCTCCCCACAAATCCTCTCAAAAGGTCACTTGTGTGGGCCAGAGCCCAGTTTAAGACCATGTCATTGATCTTTTTTGTGTGCGCTGAGCTGCCTTGTGCTAAGATGAGCAAATTATTTCACTCCTTAGCATTTGTAATTAAAGCAGCGACTGCAGGCATGATGGATGCCATCAAAGAGCACTAGGAAGGAGGACAAAGGACATCCAAGGGCTTCTGTCAAGAACAAGCATCTCCTTCCTTCCCAAAAGCCAGTCTGCCCTGACCTCTGAGGAATCAGTTTTTCAGCAGAACTGGCACTTCTCACAACTGGAGGCTGATCAAGGCATGCGGAAGAACCAGGGATGGCTGAAGCATGTCTTAGGGCAGTAGTCGTAATACCCTAGTCAAGAAGTTTTGGAAAACTGACCAAGACGGTGCTGTCTTCAGTCGCCAGATCAGATGGTGGGATGTTTGGCAACTGGTTTTGGCACCAGCCCTGATGGACTGCCGACTCAACCCCTTCCAGCCCCTCATGCTCTTGCACACTCCTGTCTCCTGGGGATCGTGTGCTGGGGGCCTGGGATGGTGTAGTCCCCCCCTGCCTTTATCGAGGTTTTTGCTGACTCTGCCCCAGCCTTATCTTGTGCCGCTCTGGCTCTCCAAGTTCCTGTAAACACTTCTGTAGTGTGGCTGCATATAAAAGGAAGAAGAATGCAGATCTGTCCTCCCCGTCTGCCTCCCCCTGAGAGGCCAAAGCAATTCCTTCTGACAAAACCTCGCCACAGCATACTCTTGGTGAGCTTTTCACTGGGTTGTTTTTGTTTAATCTAAGAAACCTTGCTGAAACTCTTCTGTGGGTTGTATTGGGGTGGCAGGGCTGGGGATTCCTCCCTTATTCTTCATCTGTGGAGCTTTTTGGAGGTCATAGATGGAGCAGGAGGTGGTTCTCTGAGCAGCTGGGGGACCAGACTGGTGCTGGGGGCAGCAGGGTGCCAGACAGGGGGCACTGCCTGGCAGGACTCCAGAGGGTGACAGGGGACATCTCAGGTCAGCCAAGGGCTATGCTCTGCTACTCACCTTCCTTGCTTACCTTTCAGATTCTCAAAATTCACTGTTTCGGGTCACTAGGGCCAAAGTTGCCATTGAACATGTGAGCCCCATCCAGGTCTCCTCTGTCAGTGAACAGCATATCCAGTTTCACATCATACAGTTGTCCCATCCAGTGCCTCAGTCACAAAATTATCCACAAAATCCTCCAGAAATCTCCAGGAGTGCTTGCATCCCAATCCATTACCCTTCCAGCAGACCTCACAAGAGCAGAGCTCACCACCCAGAGGATTCCTCAAGTTGTTTACAGGCCTCCTGCCTGTCCTCACCCTGATGGGGTTGGCCTGTAACATGCCCCCAGCCCAAAGCCACCCTCCCTGGCCCATCTTTGGGGCACTCACCCAGTCCCCCATCCCATGGAGGAGCCCCATACACCCGAATTGCTCTTGTTCTCCTCCCAAGGTTGGGTTCCTCGTCCAGCCAACTGCTCCTAGAGGCAAGGAGAAGCCAAGAGCCGGCCCTGGTTGATATTGGCCTTGTGCTGGGCCCTCCCTCTGGCTTGAGGCCCCAGCGCAAGGCTGGGTGGTGTTCAAGTATTTGTCTAGGAAAAGGAAAATATCTGCGAAACATCACAAAGAAAGCTTTTGCTGAATCCCAGCTCTCCACTTGCAAATGTTACAGACGGAGAAGTTTTGCCAAGAACGTAAGGGAGTCAGAAATGTGACTTCCATTAATTTAAAGAAAAGCGAACATCTAAGCTGCTTGTACAGCTTTGAGCAGCTAAGCTCAAACATCTGTGCTGAAGAGACAAGGAGACTGGAATTCGTTTTTGACACCAACTATAGTTTATTATTTGAAACGTCAGGAAAATTCATTCTTACAAAAACGAGAGCTTCTGCTGGATGGCAGCTTTGGCCCTGATGATTCACCCCTGGCCTCCTTCCTTTTTCTGTGTCCCTCCAGCTATGCTTGTGCCCCTTGGGACATCATGCGTCCCTCCTGATGGCCACGGTGAGGAGCACGCTGTCATGGGTATAGGTTTACAACCCTTTTGCTCACTGGATGGGGCTGGAGGAGCAACCTATGCTCCTCGCTCAGGCCTGTGGGTATCCCCAGCCACCCACGGACATGAGGGGAGAGAAGGATGAGCTCTCCTCTCACAGCTGGTATTTCCTCAGCAGCTCGCTCTGCCACTGCCGCTTCTTGTTGGGGAAGGCGAGGGGGATCTTGATCTTTCGGAAGTCCTCAATGCACTTCCCCAGCTCCGACTCCAGCGCCTTCCTCTCCTCACTCAGCCCCGTGGCCACAGGGCTGCCTCCCACCCCATTTTCCTTCACCGTTGCATGGTCACTGTTACACCTCTGCCCCATCTCCTTCACCTCCTCCAGCTTCTTTGGAGGCTTGGAGAAGTCCAGGGTGTTGGGGCGAGCGGGGCACTCCTCGGGGTCTTCTGGCCAAGGTGCGGAGCCAGCAGGGCTGGAGTCATCCTGCCCTGAACTGGGGTCTTTCAGGATGCTCTCACCCGTGGATGGAGTGGGACTGGGCTCACCATGGATGCTGGTGCTGGGGGATGCGGCGTTGTACCCACCGCTGGGGCTGGGGGGGTCCTGCCTTGTCTCCTGGCCTCGCCTGGGCTCCCCAGGGTCGCTGCGGCCTGCAGGAGGGAAGCAGAGAGATGCACAAGAGTGGGAGATTGCACGGACCCCAATGGAGCAAAGCCAGGGTGCAGCCACCCGGGGGACATAGCTCAGCTCACTTGGGCATTTTTTTCTCTAAAATATCTAAATTCTTAACCTACTGCATTTTTTTTTCCTTTTCTTTTTAGTGCATCTTCTAGCAGAGATATAAAGCAGGGTATAAAATATTTCTATTTTAAATCCCTCCACCTAAACTTTGTCCCCCATGGAAGTAGAAAATGTCAAGGTGAATTTTAGTTTTTCCTGAAAACTTTTTTATTTTATTCCTCCCCCAATTTTAATTTAATTTTATTTTATTTTGACATTTACTTCGACTGCTCCAGCACAAAAATTACTAGAGGTGGAAAGCTGAAATGTCATCCGTCACTGAGGAGAAACCTTGAAGGCTGGATTTTCTTCATCAAATCTCTCCAGGAAGTTACAAGGATGTATCTTAGCCCCAAATTCTTTGAGTGATGGAATAAAATCTCCAAGTTCTTATACTGCTTTAATCATCTTATCTGCAAGCCTCACAATTGCCTTTGTGAAATGGGGAACTGAGGCAGGGGGAACATAAGCTGATGAACCCAAATTCGTACAAGGAGCCTAGAGCTTAGCTGGAGACTGGATTCAAATCTCTTCATTTCTTCTCCTGCTTCTTCACTCCGAGACCATCTAACGATAATAGCTAGCTCGGCATAGCAGTTTCTCTCTAAGGCTTTCAACACATTTTGCATCACATTATTCCCATTTGAGGCACAGAGAGGTGAAATAACTTGTTAAGGTCACCAGGCTGAGAATGGAGCCCAGGTCCCCTGGGTACTGTTCCTGAGTACTCTCCGTGCCAGACCACACTGATTTGCTTTGTGTGGTCTGGAAAGGCTGGGCTGAAATTCAGCTGCCAGCCTGCAAACCTGCAGCCTCCACACTCCTGCAAGCCATCTGCTCTCACCATTCTTGTTGTATCGAGGACAGCCTGAGACCCCTGGCAGGCTGCTGAGCTTGGGCAGAGCAGGAGAGCAGGGTGACAAATACCCTGCTTGGGTATGGGTTGGCCGAGGTGTCTCTTGGGACGGTGATCTTCATCATTGCGCCTCTCCAGTCCCCACATCAGTACACAGCTTTGTCCAGGTCTTTTGCAGGTACCAGCAGCGTAATTCTTTTAATTTAGGCATGATGAGATAGTTTAAGCCATTTACAGGTGGCTGAGGCACTTTGCATAAAGTAGCTAATGACTCTTAATGCCTGGTCTTTGGAAATACTCATTAACTGCCCATAAATGATTTACTTAGCTTTATTTTACCTCATACACCAAGGACGTGTTCTCTCACAGCCTGCTCTGGCTGCTTCTCATGCTAACATCTGCACAAATGCTCCTGCGTACACTGAGAAATGCAAATCTCAGCAGGTTTTAGTTTTCCCCCTGAATGGTGATGAAACACGAGCTTCCTCCTGGCCAAGCGTCCTGGCCAAGCATCACAGCCTGAGATCACCTGCACAGGCACATGTGCTTCCAAACTGCATGGGGCTGGAGGGGAGCCGAAAGCTACGAAGATTTTCCAAGGAAATTCATCTCCAGGCCGGAATTTGCAGGATTGAACCACAGGCAGATGTCAAGGGACAGAAGTTTGTCTTGGCCACCAGCAGATGTCCCATCACTGGGACAAGATACTTGGGACTAGGAGTCTTTGCCTAAGACTTTCTGTGAGATCAGAGTCTTTCTGACCCTGATTAAAAGCCTGGAATGTGCTATTAATATGTGTGCGCACTTTGGTTTTGTGTGCTAGTGATTTGAGGAGTCTGAGGATCACTTTGGCTGGAGTCTTACCTGGACCAAACCTGACATTGAATGCCCCAGACTCTGAGGCAGTCCAAGTCTTCCCAGATTTTACTTTTCCATTGAAATTCTCTGCAGCTTTGTACAAATACCTTAATTTTCCCTTGGGCTAAGCTTCCCTCACATTGTGTTTCTGGCCTGCAGCAGTTAGAACCCCTGTGCCCAGCAATATGTGGGTACAGCTCCTGAGATGATCCCAGCACCCCTCGCAGCACTCCAGCCATCAGCTGGGAAGAATGTATGTAGACTGATTTTGTCATCCTTTTTCTAATTTTCTCAGACTTTTCTTCCCTGTGACACTTCTGTCTGCTTTAGAGCATCAATTAAAGTGCAGAAGTGACACGTCCGATGCAGCCCCATGGTGCTGTTGGAAATCCTGCTGAGTGCAATTAACGGGCTCCGGCACACGGTGAGCCGGTGCTTTGCAGGGGAAGCACACACTGTCCCAGCCCCTTGCTGCTTTTTTGGATAGCATTTTTTTCTCTTCTGAGCACTTGACAAGGAGATGAACTCGCCATGTGCCAGGAGCCCAGGGCCCCGGCTCATTCCATTTGGTTTGCTCTGTGTCAATGCTTCCAGCTCCAGAAGAATTCAGAGCTCTCCTTTGTCAATTGACAACAAAGACCCAGGATGGAAGGGTCTGCAGACAAGACAATGAGCCAGGTATCTTGTGGCAAAGCACCATCAGTAGGGTTTTATTGGAAGGTCCCAGCAAGGACAGGTGAAGAGCAGTTCATTCCTGTGCTTTTTCTCTATCACAATGGGGCATCTTCAGCTCAGACTGAGTTGGCCTCAAAGATCACTCTTCCTTTCCCTCTACTTTGGCACTCAAATCTCCCCAGAAGGGAAAAGAAGGGTCTTATCTTCTTTTTGTCCCAACCAAAAACAATATCTGAGCCCATACTGAGCATCCCAATGGAGAGACGGGCATCGGAGGGAACCCCCCACCGTGGGTAGAAGCAGAGCTTTGTGCGTCTCGGGCTGTTTTTATTTCACTGTTTTATTTCCACAGTTCTTTTTCTTCCAGATTTTAAGTGAAAAAAACATCAACAACACATTGCTTGAGGTCAAACAAAGATGTCCCAGTTCCTTTACAAGCTTATTAAACTCCTTCCTAGCCTCTCGGATTTAGCATGTTGTGACACAGAGATGGAGAAAAGTTTCAAAACAAGAGCTGGAAGAGATTATTTAGTTTGTACACCTGCGTGTGCCTGGGGAAGGGGGGCAGGGACTTAAACTGCTTGCTTCAGCCAGAGTTTTGCTAGCCCTAAAAGTGCATTCAGAAAACAGATTTATTCTTTGGTCAAAATGTTTCTTGTGAAAATATTTCTCTGCTTAGTGATGGGGAGCTGCGACCAGAAATCAGGCGGGGATGCAAACCCTGGCAGATTTTATACATTAGAGCAGTTTGCCTGGAAAATGCCAGCCTGTGTCTGCCTGGAGTGAACCCACGGCCAGCAGGACAGGCTGGGATGCACAGGGTGTACCTGCAGCCTACCCACGCTCGATGCAAAATAGCTACAAGCTCCTTATCCCCGCGAATCTCAGGTCTCGCCCCTGCTCAAATTGATTATTGAAAAATCAAGCTGAGCCCGAAAAGTGATGTCTGCGCTCCTGGCTGGCTCTAATCCCCCTTATTTCATCAAAGAAGGACAAGACTCTGCATAAATAAATGCTGGTGACCCTATCTGCCTGCAGCAGTAGCCCGTGCATTCCCAAGAGCCTCAATTAGCCTGGCTGTGCCAGGGAGGGCTGCTGCTAAATCCGCAGCCCCGGTGACATTGTGCATGGATTTAATGCTATAGCAACCCCGGCGGGACCTGGGGTGGCAGCACCAGGACAGACAGACAGACAGACTTCGGTTTTCAACTTCCCCGCTGAAAACCAATCCCCTGTGCAGCAAAATATATATATATTTGTCAGCACCAGCTCTGCTTTTGCTTTGCATGTTCTAAAAATGTCTGAAACAACCCAACCCTGCAGCCTTGAAACGCTAATCCAGATTTTTGATCTCGAAACGATAGATGTTTTTCCCTGTCAGTCAGGTTGTCCTCTGCTGCCAGGAGGAGGGTAGGTGGGTTTGGGGCTCAGGGATTTCAGGTTTGTTTCTTTTTTTTTTGCTACAGCAGCACCCTGGGGTGGGCAGGAGCTCTGTCCCCCCCTCCTCCCAGCCCCTCGGTGGTAAAGAGAGCTCGGGGAGCGTGAGCATGATGGAGACGTGCTCACAGCCAGCACTGCAACTCTGACCCAACCCTCTGAAAACCTTTGCATTTCCCAAACACACCTTTTTTTGTTGCTGTTTGGCAGGGGTGCTAGCTCTGCCACTGGACATTTGTTGCATGGGGGGGGGTCTTTGCAGCCCAAATACCCAGGACATCCCTACCCTAAACAATGACTTTCACCCCAGTGCTAACACCACTGGTTAATGCAGCAGCCACGCTCCTCTGCCCCTCCTCGGCCACCCCTGGGGTTGGGGAGAAGCAGCAGCAACCCCCCCATGGGTCTCAAAAGCGTCACCCCCTTCCCTGTTGGAAGGCAGAAGCTTTGCTTTCCCCTGATGCTGGGATGCCCCAGGCCCTGGCATGGTCTTCTCTGAGCATGGTGTGTGCCCGCAGTCTGCTGGAGGAGCTGCTGAGCAGGGCCCACGGGATGCCTGCAATGGGAACCCGGAGGTCAGCAGCTTTATCAGACCAAGGCCTGCAGGATTGCTTTGCTCCATCGTGCTTTTTGAGTGCTTTATGGTGGGGACATGGCTGGTAACATGTGTTTTGGCAAAGCAAATTGAGACACCAGAGGTTAAATCCCAGCGCCGAGGCGGAGCCAGGCCCTCGTGTCTCACGCTGCTGCAGCTCCACATCAGCAAAACATCTGGGCTCGGGGTTTAATGCTGAACGAAGCAAAAGCAGCTTTCCTTATTTCTTGGCAGGAATTAATTGCCAATATCTTGCATGGTGAACGCTTTGCAAGAGGTGCTGCCCCAGGCACCCACTCTGCCTGCCAGGAGCAGCCCTCCCTGTGCTGAGCTGCCCAGGCTGCAAGAGCCCAGGAGGGTTTTCCGAGGGAAAGTTCCCCAGTCTGGGGAATGTCTACCCGGAGCAAATTGTCACCAGCTGCTGCATGAGGAACCCCAGCAAGAAGGGGTTTCTCCAAAGAATCTTCGATTGGTGGCACGGTGTGGGTTGTCACAGCGGGTCTGGGCGGAATTTGTCCTCAGCCACGGAAAATTGTCATGGCATGTGTCCCCAGGTGGGATGGCAGGGGTTGGCCTGCTCTCACAGCTCTGAAATGCTTGTAGAGGAGGTAGACTGTGCAAGCGAAGCACAGAAATAGTCTGGAGTTGATATTTGGGTGAGAAAAGGGGTTCTTAGGCTCTCCTGGTGATGGGCTATAAAACACCATAGCAGAATTTATGTGGTTAGAGGCCCCAGAAGTGAACGGCTACCAGCTGGGTGTCTGCTTCCCTCCCTCTAAATGAGCAAACGAAGGACAGGAGGACCTGGTGGAGCAGCAGGTCCTCTCGCTGGGACCTGCTATCTTCGTGTCTCCTGTTGGGAACTTCCACCAGATGGGTACTGCTGCTTTCTGCAGCCCCGGCAGACCGCAGGGGCTGCTTTGCAGATTCTCAGGAGGTGAGAGAATCTCAAGCAGAGTGGCGCAGGTAGGTCTGGGCAGGGGGGTGACTCGGAGGGCTGATCTTGCCTAGGTTTGATGCTTCGGAGTGGAGACCTCACCCTGCCTGGCCCAGGAGATGCCCTCCCGTGATGAAGGTTATGGTGACAGGAGCTAAAGCAGAGCAGCTCAGGTTCAGAGTGGCTGAAAGCCCGGTGTGAACACACGTGCACGTCCCGATCAGGTGCCTGCTGCTGGGTGCAGCTCCACCAGGGTGAGCAGTGTGTTTAACTGCAGGCACCCAGCACATCGACCCAGCGTGGTTCTCACCTGGCAGTGCTTCTGCTGCCTCTGTCTTGATGTCCAGGATGGGCTCCGAGGAAGACATGTGTTTTTTAGGGCTCTGCTCTATTTCTGAAGGCTCGGGAACAGGCAGGCTAAGCCAGGAGCTACCTAAAAAAATCAAGACCAAGAGAAGAAACTCTTAGCAGGCAAACAATGCACAGGGAGCATGAAAGGGGAGGGGGTAAGGATGGTGAGTGGTGGCCTCACTCCACACCTGGCTGTCACCAGCATCTGGGGCACCTTCCAGAGCACCTCGCTGGGTGATGGGGGCACAGCATCTGCTGCGGTCCCCCCCAGTGCCTCCCAGCCCCCTCCTGCTGGTGACAGCTCAGCTGGGAGCAGCACCTCTAACACCTATTCTTCCTCCTTACTCAAGGCTCTTTTTCTGGCTGTCTCCTAGCCCTTTATATCACTCACTTCCAAGATACTGCTTCATTTGTGGTGAATTAGCAAAATTCACCACATACAGAGAGTTTATCCCAGACTAAGATGGGTGCCCCAGCTCCTCCATCTTTTCCTTTCCTGCCACTCCTGTGCAGACACTGTCAGGTTTGCTGTATAGCACAGGCGTAGCTTTGGATCTAGTTGCAGTTCCTGCCCCACACAATGGATTTTCCTCTCCGGGACCAAGCCTCAGAGCTGGATCACACGCTGACCTGCACTGCAGTAAGCCCAGGCTGCTTCGTGTCCATGTGCTGAACCTGCTGTGCCATGACAGTGGCTGTGTCTTTGCAGGACATGCTTCTGGGGTGCACATCTGCTAGAAATCCCCACCCTAAGCCATTGGGATTGGCATCTCTGAGCTGCTCGTGTACGTGTCCAGAGGCTGTGGTGTGCACCGCTGGTGTGAGGTCAGAGAGGGACACATACGTGCACGGTCCACCATGCACTCTCATCCTTGTAGGTCCCCTTTTTTACTCTACAGACCTACACAGGATGATGGAAAAACAGGTTGGGTCTAGCAGAGTGGTGAGGGGCTAGCATCTGTGCTAGCATCAGCCTGCTTCCTGCACCTAAGGGCATTTGTGTCCCTGCTTTTCTCTCTCCCAGCTTCTGTGTGTGACACACGGACACACTCTTGCTCTGTTTTGAACATTTCAGTGCTAAATACCCCACAGAAGTGCTCACACATGGCTGTGTAACCAGCACAGGGGACTGCCACAAGCTGCAGGTGCCATGTCCCCCCAGGTCCCCACTTGCTAACTCCATTGTCACGTTTCAACCTGCTGCTCATCTTCACGGCAGGAGTCTCAGCTCTCCCAAACCCACGTGCCGAGGGTCACCTGGAAATGGCTGATAACCAGATTTAGACCACCACAGAAGGTGAGCAGCTTTCCATGGCTTGTGGTTGCCAGAAGCCAGGATGTCATGGGCCATGGCCAACCTCCACGCACCGTGGCCATCGGCTCCTGGGGCAGAATAAGATGCTGCATCCAGGAGAGGGCAGCAGAATCCCAGCACACCCCCTGCCTGTTGCCACTCGTTAATTGTGGCTTCCGAGAGTCAATTCCTAACAATTTCCTGAGCTGCAAACATGGCCTTCTACTCCCCATCGCACTAATTTTCACCCAGAGACTCTGGAAAAGTCTTTGTGGTCACCATCTGTCAGTGAGTCCGTGACAGGGTCTAATTCATGTCCCGGGGCAGCTATTTTTGCACCCTTTTCATCGTTCTGCCCTCAGTCCTAAATGGAGATCTGGAGGAGGAAGACTGAACCAAATTCAATGCCACGGGGCTTTTGCAAACACTTCTGGGAGCTGTGTGGGTTGGGCAGGCAGAGCTTGGCTGCTGAGAATGGTGGATTATGTCCTTCGCTGGCAGGTCTGTCCCCTCTGCCCCGTGGTTACAGGTGCCCTGGGTTGTAGGACACGGGGAAGAGCATCCACCACCTCCACGTGGGGCCAGGGAACATGGTCCTGAGTGCAAGTCCTGGCAATATAGAGAGGAGAGGCTTTCTGATGGAAAAGGCTGAGGACCCCTCAATGCATTTTAATGAGTGATGCTCCCCAGCAGCCTCCAGCAGATCTTCAGCAGGAGCCAGGCCGCAGGGTTTTGGCTTCCCCGCGCTGTCACGCAGCAGATGAGAGCGGCCGTGCAAGCCAGTTCTTATTAAAGATTTAAAAGGCAAGCTGTCAGCAGTGCTGCTAAGAGGTGGCTTTTCCTGTTATAGCTCTATCCCTCTCTAATACTAATAGGATTGGAAGGAGGAGGAGAGACGGCAGCATGCCGGCCAGCTGGGGGTGAGTGCTTCTCCTTGCAGATGCTTTGCACAGCTCAGGGGGACCTTTCTAATTTGTCTTAATTGCTTGGAGGCAAAGATGAGGTAGCAAATTCCATGTTTTCTTCCTTCTTCACATATATATATATATTATTATTATTTTTTACATGAAGTTGGTACAGAAGGACCTGGATGAGGAATTTCTGCTGAATTTCTGCCCCATTTGCAGCACCCAGGATTTCACCCAGTGACCGGGGGCAGAAGCGAGCAGCAATGACATGCCAATGGGCACACAGAGATGTGGAAGCAGACTCAGGGCTGAACTTGGATCTCCTGATGGAAGAAAAACCCAACCTCATCATGACGCCATCCAGCATGGTGTCCTGGGAGTCGTGCTGCAGAATGCAACAGGCACACAAGGGATTGCATGTGTGACTTCAGCACCAATTAGCTCAGCTTGCTCTTTAATCAATGCCGTATGTGCAACATACAGGCAGGCGGTATATCACAACCAGTTTGTGGCTTGATTGGAAGCGATGGCCCTGAAACCATAAAATGCTAGTTAAAGTCATCGTAATTCACGTGCTGCTTTCTGCCTCCCATGCTCAGGACACAGCAAGGGGCTGCTGCTCCTGGGGCTGGGTTAAATCCTCCTCTGGCCATGGGCAAAGCAGGACAGGAGAGGAGAGGGGATGGGGAGGGACGCCAGGCAATGAAGTCTCTCCTGGGGTCAGCCAGAGCCTGGCTTGTCCCTCTGCCAGGGCTGAATCATGAGGATGTACTTATTAAAGAAATGCGGATTTTGGCTGGTCTGCTGCCAACCTCCTTCCACAAGGAGGCAAACGACTCCAGCAGATAAAGCAGGAGTCCCCCTGCTTTGGCTGACACCACCTTTTGCATGGAAGACATCTCCCCACCCCGGTGCTCCTTGTTCTCTGGGCTACGTCTCACCAGCTCATGGAAAACCCTCTAGCTCCTGGCCACAGACCCTGTGAACAAAGTGGAAGGTCCCTTCAAGAGCATCAAGGCAATGCTCGTACGGAGGCACTGAGGAAAGGCTGGGAAGGTCATTCCCAGCAGGACCATGCACGTGAATATGCTGTTCCCAGTGATGGCTCCTTGGCAGTGTCTGCTGCACACAAATGCCTCCAGCTGTCTTTCTTTACACAGGAATTTGCTTTTCTATGTATTTTCCAGGAGTTACCTTCTGGAAAGCAGACCCATTGGCAGTTTCCATACAGATGTGACTGTGCTCGATTCCTAGTCATTTTTATTTATTTATTTTTTTTTTTTTGCCAAGCAGAAATTCCACAAATTAATGGTGTCACAGGGAGATCCCAGCCAGGACCAGAAGACTGCTCAGTGCTGGCCAAGATGGGGATATCAGCATCAGGAAGGCGAAAGGAAAGGTGACTGCAACTCTTAATATACCGGGGGAAATAGGAAACTGGAATCCCTTCTTCCAGCCAAACCAAATGTTCTGCTCAACCCCAAAGGGAGGAGCCCACACGGAGCAGGGGACGTGGATCTGGGACGCGGCGTGGGCATCTGCCCACTCCAGTTAGATGCCTTGACTGTGTGGCTTGGGTTCTGCCTTCCAAGTGGAGTCTCAGCTTCTGGGCAAGAAGAAATGGGGAGCTGGCTTTTTCTCTTTTTCCTCCTCCCAGAGGTTCTTGTCTTATTTTGCAGAACCTCTGTCCAGATGTGCGAGGACTTTGGGGTCAGCCAAAACAGCAACTCGCTCCGGGTGAGCCTCTTGGAGATTTACACCAGATTTCCTGGCTTTCCCTTCTCTTTTAGCATTAATTTGGAGAACCGAAGTCTGCCAAAATAACTGCAGCTCCATCCATTACATCAGCTCAAGGCTGTCCCAATACACAGAAATGCAGCATGTCGGCTCTTGATTCCAGCTGAGCCCCCCATCCCTTACGCCAGGGATCCAGCCCATAAGTTCAAACCCACCTCCAGCCAGAGTGGGCAGCAGAAGCATCATTGTCCCTTTCCAAAAGTGAGCCGTAGCGAGACGAAGACATTTGCAGAGAGCCAAAACCCCCCCGGCCCCCCCCCCCCCCAAAAAAAAGAGACAAAGTCTGCATCCTGCAAAGGTCTCTTCCTGCTTCACCCTGCTCTCTTTGTGCCTTTTCCTACCCAGAGAGGTTGACATTACTCATTGGAAAAATGACAGAGTCTAATCCCACCCTGGGGAGCCTCTCCTCCATGTTACATCTGAAATGTTCCCCTCTCCATTTCCTTTTAGGAGCATAAATCCTTTGGGCAATGACTGTGGTTCTGGACTACAGCCTTTCCCTGAAGCCAAGGAATGTGCAGGATAACGTCTCCCTGCGGAGCGCCGGGAGTCAAGCACGGGCTGAGCAATGCAAGGGGGAGGCTGTGCTTTCAAGTGAGATGCAGTGTCATTCTGGTCAGCCCACAGCTCAGCATCCCCACGTACACAGATGCTCACTGGAATATCCTCCTGAATGTCCCTGCGCACGTACTAAAGGGATGAGAGACCTCTCCCTCCTGCATCCTCTCCTGCTAACCCAGCTCTGACCACCATTCAAAGAGACTAATTCCTAGGATCCGGGAGGATTTCAAAGTCTCTTTTGAAATGTGTTGACTCTGCCCCACTTTTGGTCCCAAACCCAGTTTGTCTGACACACCCCACAGTCCCTTCACCCCTTCCTGCAGGTGGGGTGAAGGGACTGAGGCCACCAAGCAGACTCCCACGAGCGGTGAGACCAAGCACTGCCTCACCTGGCTGTCAGGAGCAGCACAAATAACCTCAGCACTGAATCTCAGCTCCTCGAGCCCCTCTGGACACCTCCTTGCCCAGACAGACCCGAACGCCTGCCTTCACCCTCACCCTCTCCCAGCCTTGCCCTGGAGCATCCCTCGGGGTGCCCTTACCTGGGAGGCTGCCGTGCCTGGAGAGCTGCCTGGAGAGCTGGCCTCGCACAACAGGACCTAGAAGCAAAGGAGAAGGTGTGGGGATGGTTTTCCACTCCACCGTGATGACTTTCTGGTGACCTCCCTTCACATAAGCACACCCCTGGGGGAGGTATACAGGGAAAGGGAGAGCACCCATCGCATGAAAAATGATGTCCAGAGACTTGGGAGTACGCCATGAACCCAGCCAGGCTTTACAGGGCTTGAATTGTCTTGGAGTGCCTCTGGTAGACACCCTGCTGCATCCCTCCAGAGCATTTCATGCTGCTTCGAAGGGATGAGGAAGCTGAGACCCCCACCTTCACCTGGGAAAAGGGTCAGCACAAACCCATCTGCCGGTCTGCTTGAAGAGATGTCCTTGTTCTAACAAAATCTGGCCAGTTTTTGAAGGAAAAATGATTTCCAAAGTTGTTCTGTAGGAGCAGGGACAAGGTAATGGGCTACTGCCCAGGGACGAGGAAGCTCTCTGAGCAGGTGAACCTGCCTCCAGCCCAGTCCCCTGGGACACTTTGGTGCTTTCTCACTGAAATCCCTCCTTAGGAGGGAGCCGTGGAGGACAGCCACTGGCTTTCATCCCTAAAAAGCTGTAGGAATTTTGTGCTTGCTGGCCAGGAGGGCGATGCCTATGGAAGAGCCCCAGATGGATTGTTAATTCATTTGGTTTCCTTTCAGAAGAATAGTGAGCCGAAACAAAACATTTCTCTCTCTCTGGTTTTAGCTGGTTGCTACTGAAAAGCAATATTCCCTAGAAACAGGTTAATAAAATGTGGAGAGGCAGGTTAAAATTACACTTAATCTTGATATATTGTTTGAAAAGAGGGCAATAAAATTCTTCATTTAAAGCTGCAGAAGGAAACGTGTTTTTTGCATGCCAAAAAAATCTTTCATCACTGTTTCTTGTATTTTTGATGTATTTGCAAGTATTCTTAATTAACCCCGAACCTGCATTTTTTCAGCCATACATGGTTCACGTGAGCGTGTTTGCAAGGCTCCATTTAGGAACTGTAACTACCTCGGTACGTAGCAAGCAAATTACAACAATAATAAAAGGTGGAATTAAAAACCGCCTGCGTGCTCCTAATATGCAGGGGGGAAAAAATATTCGTCTTACGTTAAGTCAACAAAATAGTGGATAATGGAGAACAGTTAATACATTTTCCTGAGTGCTTTTTGATAAAGGCCATCAAAGAGGCTTTTAAGGAAACTCAATAGCCAGAGGGGGATTGTCTAGCTTCCACAGTGTATTAAAAGCTTATTAAGATGGAGAAAAGAAGAAATGGAATCAAGAGTTCATCCTCAACGTATAAATAATATAATAATAGGACATCCCTGAGAGTCCATCTTAGGATGAAAATCTTTTATTAACGATGCAGGAGAAAAGGTGAACAGTCAAGTGGAAAAATTTTGCAGAGAACAGAGAATAATATCAGCTGGCCAAGGCCAGGGAAACTGCACGGGGACTTAACGAAGGCACGCTAATGAAGAGCCTGCCGGCAGGTTAATTGAGACGCTGAGCTGTAGAAAGCAGTGTGTGTGAGAAGGCATCGCTCGAGCTTTTCATGCACCTTGGTGGGTTTTAAATCAGCCTTAGAGATTCGGGGGGGTAGGGGGGGGAAAGGAAAATAAGGCAAGACCCCGGTGCTGTGCTGGGTAGACGAAGAAATGCTTGCTCAGCACAGACAGCAGGCTGGGCAGGGGGATGAGAAACCACAGAAAATATTAAAAAGAAAAAAAAAAAAAAACAACACCCTTAGGAAATAGACTTGGGCTCTCATTTTGGTGCTGGCCACTTCCCCTAGGGACAGACAGAAGAGATTAATGTCTGCCCAAAGCCCTTCGTGAAAGGCATGAAGGTTTTTACAATGAGGAGGGTGCGACAGGGGAGTCAAGAGGAAAAAGAAAGGAGAAAGCCGATGGAAGCTTTGCCACGATCATAAAAACACAGGGCTTTTAATGGAAAGCCCCCTTTAAGAAATACCCCCTTCCAAAATTAGGTGAGATATGGTTGGAGGTGATAAGAGACAGAAACCACGATGCTCAGGGGTTTGGGGCACAGCGAGGTTGGGGGAATCCCCCCGAGCAGGGCAAGCACAAACCAGACGGCTGTGTCCTGGCGTTTCTTCCACCTTGGGCTGAAATGTCTCTGCCAGGCATTGCCAGAGGCAGGACACGGAGCCAGGCTGATAAATCCTCTGCCGGTCTTGCTCTCTAATGTAATAGTTTGCATTTTCGGCCTGCCCATGTATCATTGCTAGATGGGCCAGGGCACTTAATCCCCCTGGGCTTGTTCATTAATAGAAAGCTTTTCAGTTTTCCCTTAACGTCCTTCAGATTACCGGATCCGGCCAGGGCTGAGTCCATATTCTGGGACAGGAGCAGTAATTTGACGAGGGTGGTGCAGCCTGGGTGGGGATGGGCAGGGGACCCGCTGTGGGCAGAGAAGGGGCAGGTGATGGGGGAAAAGCCACCCCCTTTCTAGAGCTCTATCCATAATTTTAAAATATTTTCTATGGTTCCTTAAGCACAAGCAGTATTTCCCAGATCTGCTCCCATCATCAAGCTTTCATTATTCAAATTTATTATTTCAAAATTCATTATTCAACTTTATTATTTCAAAATTCGTTAACCCCATGCCCTGTACTAAGGGCTTCTGGTATAGGGGGTCCCAACACCGACCCCACTGCCCAGGGGAGGCACCCTGAGCAACCAGAGCACTGGTGATCCCGAACCCAAGCTTTAGCAGGAACAGGAGCAAGGCTTCCCCCCTCCCCTCCCATTGTTTATGGGAGAATTAATCAGAAAATTGCAGCCCCCCCAGGCTTTGAGGTTGGAGCTAAATCCCCTTAAATCGGTGTCACTGAGCTCCCAGCCTCCGATTATTTAAATAATGGCTTGATATTTTTTTTCAATTCTATTTGACTCTAGTCTTCAGAAGAAAACAAACAAATAAAAAAAAAAAAACCACTGGATTTTGTTTCAGATCAGATGTAAAATGGCGTAAATGGTAAAGCACAGCTTTGCTGGATGACACTTCCTAGCTGGCTATGCAGGTAGGTGAGGGCAGGCATTGCCCTGTGTGCAGGGAAAAGCCAGCCTGGTACGAATATCCTGGTGGGATGGCCAGGAAGAAAAGATAAGGGTGCCTAAATCTGCGTGTTTCCCCCACCTCTGCAGGCAGCCAAGGAGATGCCAGCTCAGATAGGGCCATGGGTGGAGATGGGGTTAAGGAGAAGACCTCCTGGGGAGCAGCAGCACGGGGGTGTGCAGATAGGTGCTGGCAGAGCCAGGGAAGGGAAGGTGATGTAAAACAGCGAGATGAGAGATAAGGCTGAGATGGAAACGAGAGCGCAGCGCCTGCTCCTCGTGGGGCTCCAAGGTGGTCTACTCCCCGTGCCCACCCATCAGCATGGGGCTGCTGAGAAGAGGGAGTGGAAGGACGGATTCCTCTTCCCTTTCTCTGCTCCTGGATGCAGGATCCTAGGGGATCACCTCCGATGGATGCTTGGCCAGCCTGTCCCCAAAAAGGAGACGTGAGCCCTCCCCAGGGACCTGCCTCTCCAGTGCTGCCCATCACCGCTGCAGCAGAGAGAAAATGCTCAGTGATGCCCAGCCGCTCCTCTGTACTGACCTCAGTGTTTCTATTCTCGGCCTTTCTCCCATGACCCTACATTAAAACTGATTATTGCCCATTTTATAATTAAACTTTGCCTGATGATGAACTGTTTTCACATCTTCTCTTCTCTAGACTAAACAAACCCCGTTCCTCCAACATTTCCTAATAAGCTATGGTTACTAAACCTCATCTTATCACTCGTACTTCTCCTCTGGACTTCCTCCAGCTCGTCAACATCTTTCTTAGCTCGGCAGCCTGAGGCAGGCAGGGAATTGCAGTCCCAGCACCAAGCTGAGAACCACGCACCTGCGTCTCCCACCACCGAGGACGCTGCAAATATGCTGCAACCTGGCATGCATCGTCCCACCAACCCAGCACGTGGGCCTTTTCTCAGCTTTTTTTTTGCTCACTTTTGCCCCGTTTTGCACTTAGGTGTGCAGGACATCTCAGCTTCTTCAGTGAGCTCCCACCCCCTTGCTTTTGGGCTGCTCAGGGCACCCTGTGCGCTGTGCGTGCATCGTGCTGCGCCGGCAGCGAGCTGCTCCGGGAGCAACGAGCCAGCTGTGCATCCGCTGTCGTCTGAGTTCATCTAGACGACGTTTCTCAGCTGCAAAACCTCGCTTAGAAGACGAGGGTGTAGTTCCTGTATGAGCTGCAGCCAAGCCTAGCGGGGACCGTTTCAGGCAGGAAACCTTCAAAGGGCAGCGAGAGATGGGGAGAGGTGGGGAGTGGGTGGGGGGCGTTTGTGCGGCTGCGACTGCGGAGTGTGATGCTCGTGGGCTGGTGTTATCAGCTTGGGTCTTGTTTTTTTTTTTTTTTTTTTTTTTTTTTTTTTTTTTTTTTTTTTTTTTCTTTTTTCTTTTTTCTTTTTTCTTTTTTCTTTCTTTATTTTTTATTTTCCCCAGCCATTTGCTGTGTGCGCTCCTGAGCTCAGCAGGTTCCATCCCGGGATGCTCAGGAGGCTGATAAGCACAGTGGGGGTGTGCGTGGGGGGAGCAGTGGCTCTGTCAGCTCGCCCTGGGGAAACCGACACCCTCTTTGTGCAATTTGGTGTTTAATGAGTAAATTCAGCTCTGCTTTGCTGCTGGGGTAATTTGGGTTGGCTGTCAGCATGCTGGCGGGCTGCCTGTGCACGGGGGACCTTGCAGGCTCTATGGTAAGAAACCCCTTGGCACCAGGTCTGGCAAGGTGCACGGAGGAACCCAGGCGTGCTTCTGCTCTCCTCACAACAAAACCAACTCAAGAGACCCACGAGGACACACAAGTTACAGATACTGTTGCTTATAACCTAGAACCAAACCCCAGCACCTAGATCCTGGCACACATCTGGCACAGTGGATGGAGCCCATCGATGCCCGCGCCTCGGTGCTTGGGCTGCTTGGGAGCAATCTGGACCTGCCAGCACAGACTCAGCTCAAAACCACGAGCACCAACACCAGGTGCACCAAGATCTGAGCTCCTGGTGCTGTCCTGAGCCTAAAACCACTTATTCCGGATTATTTTTTTCCCTTTACCCTGCCCCCAGCTCCGCACTGGGTTTCCGATGTGTGGCCAGCGAGGCCGGTTCTGTTTGGGATGCCCTAAAACACCCCCACCCTTGCCCTGCAGCAGGGTAGGGCCCCCAAAACTCGAGACAGGAATGATTTCCCTGCTGACCCTGGGGCTGCAGATTGCCACGAGCTGAAGACAACGCTGACAGCCCCCTGATGAGCAGCCCCGGAGAAAACAAAACTCCCCCGAGCCGCGGAAAATGACCCGAGCCTGCAATTCCTCCCTTGCTGTCTGGAAACGGCCGGGGCTGTGTTTTCTGAAAGGTTAAAACACAGGGTAGGGATGTTATTTTAGGGAACGGCTGAGCCCCGTCAAACCTCGTCCTGTTTGTGCAGATGCGGAGCCGGGCTGGGATCCAGGCCGCCGTCCTCCCCCCGCGGGGAGGGCTTTGGGCTGGGAAAAATGACGCAAAGGGGGCGCAAAAAGGGGCTGATCTGCAGGTGGTGCCGAGCTGTTCCAGCCACGGAGCACAAACAACTGCGAATGAATAAAATCCTCCCCCCCCAAAAAAAGTTTTTCTATACCCTGCGGGAGGCTGCTGGAGGTCGCTTATGGACGTGGATTTTGGCTGGAGTGACCGTGCCTGCGGTGAGGGGATGCTGTGTGCAGGGTGGGACCCTCCGTCATGGTGTGCACCAGGGTGGTGATGGAGCGGGGCTGGTTTCTGGAGCTCCACGGGGCCCCAGGAGCTGGCCCCCTGCTAAAGGAGGTCCCACCTGAGTCCCTGATCGGTGGGGACATGGAGAAGGTCCTGCTGGACCCCAGGTCTCGCTCAACATTAACCCTTCTGCTGGCAGTCCGTGCTTTACCCTCCCCACCTGCACCCCAGGGTCCTGACATTCATCCACTTCTGAGAAAACCCCGTTAAAAAAGACACCCTTGGTGGCGGTGGCTGGGCTAGTCCCAGCAGCGCAGACCTAAGGACACAACTGGTGGGCTGCCAAACAGGGAGGAAAGTCCAGCCTGGAGGCTCCGTGCCGTGATTAATTGCTAATGGCCTGGCCTTTCGAGCAATGGAGTGAATAATTGCCTGCTGCAGGTGCTCAGGCTGGATGAGGAGACCTTGCTGTTCGACACAGCCATTCAGCACCCATAGGCATGAAGCTCCGCGGTCCTGCACACTGCCTTGTCTCCTTCAGCTGCAGACAAAGGCACCAATCGGGTCATTAACTCGAATTTCCCGACCTGTTTGGCTACCAGAAGGACCATCAGTTATTATTAGGCAGGGAACCCTTGCAAACAGGTCACCCCAGCACAGCATTATTTTATCGTGTGCAATCAGGCCTTCCACGGGAGAGCTTCCCTCTTTTGGTTTGGTGCCTGGTGTGTTTGCTTGCTGAACGGCCCTCTTCTGACACCGTGCCTCTGTTCTGTTGTGCCTTCCCTGGCACAACACTACCATAACCATATCTATAACTATATAGCCATAACCATTTTGTAGGGCGCTGGGTGGGAGCTGCAGCCTTTGTGGTGACCCGGTGCTCATCGCGGAGGTGCTGAGCACAGGGGAGAACCTCAGATACACCCCAGACAGCATCCCCAGCCTCCTGAGGGGCATGGGTACGGCATCTGCAAGGGGACCACAGCTCCAAGCTGGCTGTCCTCCCGGGTTGGCAGCTCCCTCCTGGGTCACTGGAAGGCTTGTTGGTGGCCTGTCACCCACGCCAGGATCCCTTCGATCTCTTCGTGGACAACGTGTGGCATGCTCATGGCTGATCGACCTCCCTCAGGACTGCATTAAAAGGCACGCTGAGAAAGACAGGCCCTGGGAAGGGGAGATTTCCACCCAAAATTCCTCTCCGCAGGAGGACGGTTGGTTGCTGACCCTACAGCTGACTCCTGAACCCCTCTGTCCAGGCAGTGCAATCCAGGTCCAGTTGATGGTCCAGCAGAAGCCCAAAGCAAAGCATCTGATGGGCACTGCACACCCACCAGTCTTTTACCTACAGCCTACATGTCTCTGGGGGCTCCTGCTGGAGTCCTGGCAGAGATACCTACACCTCAAACACTGCTGAATGCAGCCGTGTTGGACACCTAGCTGTCCCTCCAGACAGGCTCCTCATCCTGCCTTTTTTTTTTTTTTAATTTATTCTATTTAATCCAAGATCTTGCTAATTTTCTGACAGTATGCAGAGCTGCTGATCTTATCGCTGGTGGGTCGCGGTGACCACTGCCAGCCTGGAGCTGCAGGTGCACATGGGGAAGGCTCCTTGGCCATGGTTCACGTCAACACCTCTCCTCTAGTGACCCTGCTGTCCCTTCTTGGTGGCTTGTACCAAAAATCTTCCTTTTTTTTTGGTGCTGAAGTGCTCCCTCCCACCTGGTTGTGGCACCCCAGGCTCTCCAGTCCCTTTAGTCCTTCTGCTTAGCCCTGGGGGTAGGAAGTCTTGGGGAATAATTTCAGTGTAAATGGTTAATCTGGGGGGAAAGTGATTGCTTTTGGAGGGGATTTTAATGATTAACTACAGAAAAAAAAGCGAAGTTTGTGGAATAAAGAGGTGGGTAGGTTTGCAGGTGGGAAGGGAAGGGAAGGGAAGGGAAGGGAAGGGAAGGGAAGGGAAGGGAAGGGAAGGGAAGGGGAGTTGGAGCTCCCCATGAGGATCCATCTCCATCAGCAGGGCTGACGGGGTGACTTCCAGTAAATGTGAGAACAAGGAACGTTTCCTGACTCCTGCCAAGCCTCTGCCTGACACGAGCCAGGGCAGCCTGTCCTTCGTTTCATGACACTGATGGATGGATGGCCTCAGCTCCTGCAGAGAGAGGGAGGAGAACTGCCTACGGCGAGGCTCCCGGGTGCCAAGAGCTCACCGCTCCTGGCAAATGCGAAGATATCCCATCACATGGAAAAATCTTTCCCTTCTGGAGCCTGCAAAAGCACGCTGTGAAGGAATGTGGAGTTAGCAACAGCATTAAAGCCCGGGGAGGGAGGATGGGGGGAGCGCTTGGAGAACAACTCCAGAGATTCTGGTTCAATTAGCCCAGAGGTGTTTGACGCAAGGTAGCAAACGTTTATCACAGCCCCGATGTACTTGGTACACGTTCAGCTTTCTGGCGTGCCGAGAAGCACTTTCCTGGCCCGTCTTGCTCGTGACTTCTAGAAGACTGGGAACCCTTCCAAGCTGGGACTCGTGGACTTGCGTTCCCTGGGGTGAAATGAGAGTTAAAAGGCTGCAGCGTGGCCTCTTGCTGATTTCTGTTCCCCCGGGACTTTGTGTTAAATCCTCTCCCGGCAAGCAAAGAACAATGATATTTTGGGAACGCCCATCGGGAAATGGTGGCCGCACCCTCGCTTGCTCTGCACTTGGAGTCCCTCCATCAAAGCGATCGGAGGCAAAATGAGACGTTTCCACTCACACGAGCAAGAAGCTGGGAAGGCAGCTGTGCTGTGCACAAATTAAAAAAAAAAAAAAAAAAAAAAAAAAAAAAAAGTTCCACAGAAAATAAAAGAAAAGCTACAAAAGTCGGGGTGTCTCCCAAATCGGCGAAGCACCAGAGCTGTTGGATCGCACGGGAAGCGGTAGCTGCAGGAGCAGGGAGCAGATCTGGGAGCAGGAGGGTTGCGAAACGGTTTCCTGTTGATTTCTCTCTTATTTTTTTCTCCCTTAACCACAGTCTCTACCCACTGAAGCAGAAACTTGGGGGGAAGCCCCGTCCCTGCTGCCCTGTCGCCCCTCTTCCTCCTCCTTCCAACCAGCTCCACGTCCCCATCCCCAGCACCCCTGCATCGTCCCCCTGCAGCCAAAGACCTTCACAGCATTTAATCCCTTGAGTTGATTAAAAGAGTATATTAACCAGAAGACCCAGGTGTAATGGGAATAGTAGGGTGTAATTGCATGGACTTCACTAAATGAGCTGTAATCTGCTGTTCTGCTGCAGAAGGGAAGGATTTAGAGCGTTGCTCTTTATTTTTGGTTGAAAGCCTCAGCTCTGAGGAAGTGATCCCCAGCTGGGGCAAAGCACTGTAACGCGGGGGGGTTCCTATTTATCTGGCAGGGAGTGGGGGCTCTTCTAGCACAGAGCCAGACCAGGGATGGAGCCTGGTGGCACAGGGACATGCAAAGAGGCTCCTTGCCCTGATGCTGTTCCCTCCACCACATGCCCCACGGATGAGTGAGGAACCGTGGCCTTTTTCACCAGACCATGTCCCTTTGGGTGCTGAGGGGTAATGAAAACCATCAGCTCCTCTGGCTGCAAGTATCTGCTAATCTGGTACTGATAAACACCGTCTGTCTGGCCAACCCTGAAACACAAAACCGGACATATTTTTCTAAAGTTTCCTTTATTTACTTTTTTTGGCCTTTGAGCCTTAAACTCTTATGCCTTTGTTTGGTTTTGAGTTCAGAGCCTTTCTTGTCACAGTAAAAAGCTCGGAACTGAAAACCAAACAAAGGCGAAAGCCGAGAGCCTAATAAAACCGCGGCTCCGAGCAAAGCCAGAGGGGCTTCGGCCACGGAGCAGCTGGTCACAGCCCTTCTGGCATCATCTACACTGCTCCTTGCCCATCCTGGCCCCAGAGCAGGTCAGCATTCTCGGTTTCATGGCCCACACATCTCTTTCGCAGGTCTCTGCCTGGTTATCTGCTACAACACGGCGAGCGGACGTCTGCTGGACCGCTGCCTCAGAGCATCCCCTGGCTCAGGTGCCTTGCCAAGCTCTAGGGATTGCCCTTTGCCCTCTGATCCTGAGGGCTGCTGGAGCTCTTACCCGGGGAAAACTCTTCTGGGATGAAGGAAAAGTGGGTGCAGGCAAGCCGCCACCTCAGGCAGAGAGGCAGCGAATGCTTGAGAGCCTCTAAACCACCTCTGAGCTAAGCTCAATGCTTGTATCTGGTTTCAGCCGTGCACTGCTTTGCAGTTGTGAGGGAATCCAGGCATGTATCAAACACTCAGCTCGCAGCTTTGCAGCCCTAGCTGCTTGATCAAAGGCAGCTGGACGGGGCTTATGATGAGAAGAAGCCGGTCAGTTGTCCAGGGGTAGGAAACCGCCGTGATTTGAGCTCGTAAGAACAGGTTTAAGTCTGGACCAGGACACTCAGGCTATAGAAGGTTTTCCTGCTCTATCACCCAGATCAGATGGGTGAAGTCTGCCCTCCCACCTGGAGAGCAGTGGGTAGCTGCGCTGCACAGACCTTGCCTCCTCTGCCCCCTCTGAAGACCACCTCTTGTCTCATGCTCAGGGGTCCCCACAGCCCCAGCGGGGGTCCTCAGAGCTACCTCTGTGGCTCAAAGTAAAAGCCTTGAGCACCTGAGCATCCTTGGTGTTCCAGCTCTGCTCAGGACCTCATCTGCCTCCATGGGGACAATCCAACTCTGCTTGCCCCCCAGCTCCTCCATGGGCTCAGCAGGCTTCTTGTCCATGAAGCTCACGGAGGGCAGGGAGCTCACAAAGCCTGTTTTCTTGCATGGTTTTGCTGCTTAAGGGTTGAGCTTATGATCTGGGCAGGAGAAGGGGAATTGAAAAGTCTGCTACACACCCAAACCTATTTTTCTCAGGCTGGTAGGCTCCTAATAGTTGAAACATTGCCAGGTTGGAGTCAAACTGGCCCACATTGCTTAAAGAAAAGGGAAGGAGTATGCAGTGTGAGGTCACACAGACTTTTCTCCTTAAGAAATTCAGCTAAAGCCATCTGGGCATCTGTGGCAGGGAGCTACCCTTCCCAGGCATGGTCCCTGGGGTGGGTGTTGGAGCATCCACCACCAGGATCTCCGGGAGGGCACCAGGACGAGCTGTGTTGGCCTGGATGGGCTGTGCCATCCTCTCTCCTCTGCCCGTAGTGGCTTTGACAAGGTTCTTCCCATCAGGTATCCCATCTGGGTGGCATCATCTTGGGAGAACATGCCAAGGACCTCAGGTTGGAGAAGGAAGATGCAATGTGCTCCACATCCCTGACCTCTGACTGATGGTGGGAGAGGACCACGGCGAGGCCAAGCTCCACCTCACTCACTCCAGCAATCAGAAGGGTCTCATCACCCCTGCCTGCTAGCCCCAATCAGACATTGCAAGAGCTCCTAAATCAATGCTGGAAGGTTGGGCTTGTTCTGCCCCTCTGGTACCACCAACCAGGTGGGTTGTGCCCCTGATTAGAATTGCAAGAGACGATTGAAAATCGATCGAAAATCAATTTCTGACGGCAGGTTTGTCCTGCTGCCCTGGGCTGTCGGGGCCCTTGGGGTCAGGTGGTGTAGGCACAGCAGCCCCTGCAGCAGTGTCCATAGCCTGGAAAAGGGTGAGGAGGGAGAGGGGGCACTCAGCTGGCATGCAGGGGTGGTGCTGTAGACTCAAACATGCTTTAGATGAAATCTGATGTAGCCTGTTCTCAAGAACATCTTTCAGTCAGGTGCTGTACAGCTCTGGCAGGGGAGCTGGGGTGATAACGCCCAGCCATCCGCCACCTAGAACTATGCAAAACTTTGTTAACTGCAAGAGCCTTGTAAGAAAACCACCTGCGTGTCACAAAGTCTAGGCTGCTTTAGCTCAGGATGAGCTGTCAGCACAGGCTGAACAAGCTTCACTTGGCAAAGGGCTTTGCAGCTCCCTGTCAGCTGCCGGACCTGCTTACCCGTCCCAAAGCATCTCACGACTTCCAGCACACACAGACATGGGCTTGCCTGGTGGTCCCTCCAAAAACTTGTTTCATTGAACCCCTTCCTGCAGGGAAGCATGCAGGCTGCATTTTCCACATGCAGATGGGGGATCGCCCTCTCTCCAATAGCTTGTCTTGGTGGTGAATACCCTTGCTGCTGAAGGCCATATTAGAAGAGGTTGCTTTCAGCTTCCAGCTACTGCAAGCAAGTCCCTCTCTATCTTCCAGCACACTGAGCAGTCTCGTGCCTCCCCCAGGATGGGATTTTGAGGCTGTGCGTGGGGTTTCTGTGTCTGACCTCTGACCTCTCCAACCTTCCGCCCTCTCTTGAGGCAAGGACCCTACACGGACCTGCTAATCCTCTTCCCAGCCCCCAGCCTTGCTCCTCTCTATCTTTACTGCCTCCTGGCTGGATGGGTAGAGCTCAGCCTCTGGGATAACCCCACATTTCTGGCACCGAAGGGTTTCCTCAGAGAGGGGCTGAAGGCAGGCCGAGGAGACAAAATGTTTTCAGATGTTCTCTCAGGGTGGCGGAAGAGACAGATGGGATTTGACTTCTATTTTACAGGGAAGGCTGCTCAGATCCTGTGTTATTTTGTCTGGAACAAGACGCCAGGCGAGCGACAACCAGCAATTTGTGGGCAGGGTGCTCGCCGGAGAGCGCGGCCCCAGCTGGGGTTCCTGCTCTGCCTCGTTTGAATGAGGGGTCTTATTTTAGGATGAACGGTTTTCTGGGGACCTCTAAATGAAGGGGTGAGTTACGTTTGCCCTTGGAGGGAAAACAGGCTTTGAAAGCTCAGCCCCTGCTTGGAAAGCAGAGCCCTGGCTTTCTGGTGAGCTCAGCAGCCGGGGAGGCTTTGCGGCGAGGCCAGGCGCCTTCCCAGAAGGGATGCTCTCACCCAGCGTGGTCCAAATTCCTCCACGAGGGACCTGACCCTGCATTGAGGCCACCTTGGGAGGCTGTGGGCTTCTTATGCTGTCCTAAAAGCCAAGCCTGAGGTGGTCAGGCTGCCCACGCACAACCCACGTGCCCATCCCTGGAGGTGCCACCAAAGCCACCCGGCCCCGTGCTGGGGCAGCGGGCTCCTCTGCACACCCCAGACCTGCCACGCACCATTTCTCTGCAAATCCTCTCCTAAGGAGCAAATTAACCAGATCTCCTGGCAGCAGCAAAAAACACTCTTTTTCTATTATTGGATATACCCAAATAAATTAAAAATAAAAAAAGGAAGAAGAAGAAACAGCCCCACGTTTGCCAGAGCAGCCTGCCACTAGAGACTTCGATCTCAGCGGCCGCATTTTTACACAAAGCACCAGTTTTCACGAAGGCGGGCAGACTCTCAAGTGATTCAAAACTAAGCCTTTCTGCCCCGCTCGTGTTTCGCTCGGGGTATCGGGTTGAGCAGCCCGGATCACGCAGACGAACACCGCCTCAATGCTGACTTGGCCGTTACGGTCTCGCCCTCAGGAAAAAAAAACCGCTTCATCCTGTGAGATCAATTTTTTGGTCCAGTTCCAGGGGAAAAAAAAAAAAAGCAAATATCATAACGCTAGTATTTCTCACAAGGCAGCATTTTTTTTTTCCAATCACTGCTAATTGCTAAAAAAAAATCCTTAGTTAAAAACAAACAAAACACAGAGTGCTCCCCCCCCCCCCCCCCCCTTTATGTAAAAGGATTTCATTCCGCCCTTCACCCTCTCTCAAGAGCTCAAGTTCCCTTTCTCTTTTGTAAGCCGGTTGTCATTTCCTCTTCAAAATGCTGTTGCAATGAGGAACGGGCCCTCACAAAAATACCATTTTCACCTTCCGCTTCGTCAGGGCGGAGGGGCTGCCTCGCTGCAAAGTTTTGGCTGTCCCCGCGTGCCGGAGGATGTCAGCCCTCCCACCTCCTCCGAGACCAGCTGCAAGCCTTCCTCCCGGCCAAACCCCAAAGAAATACCTCTGTGGCTGGTACCCAGCCTGTGGGGTGATGCTGAGGCTCCCCGGCTCTGAGCTTCACTTGGGGCTGCTTGAGAAGGGGGTGGAGGAACGGGGCAGGGATGCTGAGACCCACGGCAAGGTACCAGCAGCTGGGGATGTCGGGGGTGATTTGGGACTTGGCCACTTGCAGCAGCATCCCTGCAGGGATGGGAGAGAGGGCTCAGAGAGAAGGAGGAAGGGGACAGAGAGGGGTGAGGCAAACAGGGGTCGGAGCCCTGCTCAAGCATGCCTCTGAAGGCACACAGCACGAGACCTGCGTCGCAGACGCACGCGGAGGCGAGTCGGTTTTGTTCCTTTATTACACATCGCCCAGGCACGGCAAAGCAGCAGCCAGCCCCGGCAGGCCGTGGAGAGCTGCAAGCGGAGATACCTTCAGAGATGTTGTCCAAAGGGGCAACGATTTTAACGCTGGGCAAAGATTCCCTTCAGCCCACGAAGCTACGGCTGCGGCTGAGCCCAGCGGGTGCCCCTGGCGCGCTCCCACCCCGTCCCTCCGCAGCCCGCACCACCGAGAGGTGAAGGTGTTTTTTTTTTTTGGACAGCCCTCCGATGAGCTCGAGGGACGTGCAAGCATTTGACACCCTACAGTAAAAAGCCTTCCCCTTGCCCGCCCACCTCCCTCCACGTAGGCATGAACAGAGCATCTCTCAGCCCCCACCCACCCCCCCAAAAAAGTCCCCGAGGCATCCCAGGGCAGCAGCGACGCTTCGGACCAGAACTGCCGACACAGGGTGCGCCTTCCTCCAACCCTCCCCAGCCCTGACAGTCTAAAGGCTAAGCTGCTTACAGGGGCTAACGGCAATATATCCATGCTGTGAGGCTTCATCCCCCCCACCCCAAACCCCCACCCTCCACTCCCCACCTTTCTCCATGTCCTTAAACCAACACGTGAGGTCCTTGGTTGGTCTGCAGCGCGTCCCTGGGGCGCTGCGTAGCGCAGGGAGCAGAGTTCAGCATCTATCACGGAGCTCATCTGGCACAGTTCAGTGTGTGTCCCCCCCCCACCCCTTCCCACCCCAAAACGCGCAGGCAGCACTGTCCAAGTCCACGCATCCGGGGAGGGCTGGGAGCTACTGCAGATGTCGGAGAGAGGGAAGGAGGTTTTGGTGGTCAGCAGCTGCTACGAGGAGCCGAACGGGTTCGACGTGGAGGAAGGAGGGGGGGAAAAACCCAAGAATGAACTCAAAAAGGAGGCAGAGGGGGGACGCTGGGATTCGGGGGTCGGATGTCTACCTTCTAAAGGCAACGGGGGAGGAAAGGGAGAGTTGGTGTTTGGCGGGTGTTTATTTTTGGTGTCACTCACGATAGAAAACATATTCGGTGTAAGAGGTCCAGATCCTGTCATCTGTCTGGTCGTGGGCGAAGGCACAGGTGCCCGTGGAGTTGCAAGCCACCATGTGGAAGCCAGCATCAGCCAGTTTGTCAAAGGCTTGCTCCAGGAAGGTGAATTTGAGGTAGTACCTGGAGGTGTACCTCTCCGGGGGCCTGTCCGGGTCCCTGCTCTCATTCAAGGTATCCCCAAAAACCTCCTTGGCCAGCGCCGTCTTGCCACAGACCATGATCCGCGCCACCCGGCGGAACTTGGCATCCGTCTGGCTGTCCCTGCCCAGCGTGTAGGAGCCCCGGTACCCGATGGTGATGAACCCAGCCCTGCGGCCATCGGGGCCGGCAGCACCCGTGCCGGCGGTGGCTGCGGCCGCGGGACCACCGGCCGCGGCGCTGGGGAGCGCGGCGCTGGCGGGGGCCAGGCTGCGTGCGGCATCGGCGCTGGGGGAGAGCTCCTCGGGGTCGCTTTGGCACGGGTCGTCTCCCAGCGAGTTCTGCTTGCTGAGCTTGGGGGCCAGCATCTTCACCAGCTCCGGCAGCATGAAGTACTCGGCCTCCCGCTGCAGGCGGCTCCGCTCCGGGAAGTGGTCGGGCAGCACCAGCTGCTGGTCCCTCATGTAATCCAGGATGTAGCGGAAGAGGAATCCGTCCCGGTCCACGAAGAACCGTCCCTTGCTGTCGCGGGCCAAGGAGCGGACGTTCTTCTGCGTGAACATCTCCCAGAGCAGCGAGCCCGGCACGCTGACCAGGGTGGGGTGGCGGGTGATGTAGACTTGTCCGCCCACGTTGAGTTCAATGATCTCGGGGAAAGGGAAGTCCTCGCTGGGTTTGGCACAGCCCGCGTTGTCCGCCAGGGCCATCGCGAGCTACCGCTGCCTTCCCACCTGCCAGAGAAAACAGCCACGCACCCGCGTTAAGCTCTCCAGCAGGTCCTGAGCCAGCTCAACGCCCCTCCTCTATCAATGAGCAGCGCAGGATCTGGCCCCCGTCCCTCTGGGAACCTGGGCATCAGCTCTCATCCCTGATCCCCAGCCCTCGGGATAAGCAGCACTGTCTAACACCAGCTTTTTTTCTATGCCACGCAAGGGGAAGAGCATCGCCCACGGGCTGAGGACACCCCTCCGCTCCCCCAGTGCTCAGCCTTGGGTCTCCGTCGAGTGCGTTTGAGGAGCAGGGGAGAGAGGCTGGGATGTCCTCTGGGGGAAGGCAAGCGCTGGGCTGCTGGCAGAGCATTTCCCAAAGGCGAGCTGGTCCTTTGACATCTCCGGCCACCACAGATCAGCGCTTACATAAACCCGGCTCAGCAGACGGGTCCTGAGCCAGCCCACGCACCGTACGGGGGATTTGGGGCTGCGGAGGGAAGGGGAATCCCTGTGTGGATTCGGGGCTGCCCTGAAGCTCTGCCCTGCATGATGCTGGTGCAGCTCTGGGGTCAGTGCTCCCTGCAGGGATGGGTCCCCCAGCCAAAAATCAGCAGCGAGCCTTGCACCGACCCCACGTCCTGCCACGCGGCTTCGGGGGAGCAGCACAGCGGGAACCTGAACGCAAACTGCAGGGAAATTGGAGGGCATGGACAAAACTCCACGGGCACTTCTGTGCAGAGAGAGCTGGGGCTGCGTTTGGTGGCCGAGCATCTCCTTGTAGCTCATAGCGGGGCGATTTGGGGCAGAATCAGCTCTGAGCGAGGAGCACCTCGGGCAGGGTAGAGCCTGCAAGGATGGGACAGGGGATCGGCGAGGTCCTCCTGGCTCCCAGCACCCCAGATCCATCTTTAACCCTCGGTCTGCTTTCCGGGGGCCGGTGCTCCCTGCCGCGGTTGGAGCAGGGCCGGGACCGGCGGGGCTGAGGAGCCCTTTGTCACGGCCGGGGGCTGCGGCAGGGAGGGGGCACAAAGCACCCCCGGCCCCCCCGGGGCAGCGGGACGGGATTGGGGGCGGGGGGCGGAAAAAAAAATAATAATAAATAAAAATAATACAAATATAATAAAACGCGGCTACCGATCCCGGTTCCCCACCGCCCCCGTTACCTCCGCTGGGTGCTGGGCAGCTGCGGGCCCCGTGCCGTGCCCGGTGCCGTGCCCGGTGCCGTGCCCGGTGCCGTGCCCGGTGCCGTGCCGTGCTCCGCTCTGCCCGCCCGGCCCTGGCCCCGCCGTTTTATGGCCGGGGATGCGCCGAGCGCCTTCCCCCGGCCGTCCCCGGCCCGCCCTCGCTCCCCGCCTCCCCCCGCTGTCCCCCCCCCCCCGGCCCGCCGTCCCCGTCCCCAGGTGCGGAGGGTGGGAGCTCGGCCTCGTCCCCCCCCCCGCATCCTGCAAAGCCCCGAGGACAGAATCCGTCCCTTTGTTGGGAAGTCCGGATTTCTGTAAAGACGAGAAGGAATGGTAATGGCAAGCGGCGCTGCAGTATTTGCCCGTTTCCTGAAAGTTTTTGGAAGCAGCTTAAAATCTGTCTGCGGCAGAGCTTCTGACCCCCTTATCTGCGAGTTTATGTATGCTGAATTTTGTAAGGGTGGATGGTGTAATTTCTACTTCACCTGACGATCAGACCCTGAACAGAAAGCTGCCCCACACTAATATATATATATATATATTAAAGGAGAAACAGAGACTTTTTAACACCGTAACTCTTTTTTTTACCTTGAAATTTTAGGGTGATGGAGGTGCTGGGCTCAACAGGGATTTGAGCATCCACTTTGAAAATAGCCTGCGGGCAAGTTTGGGTCAGGGTGAGATCCGGTGTATTTCTGTCTTGCTTTTCTGGAGGCCTGATCCAACGTGGCTGCAGCTTCAATGAACGTTTCCCAGAGGTTTTAGGTCTGCTGGGCTGCAGCTCTTTGTCACCAGAAGATGCAGTGACCCCAGACCTATTCCAGGGGAATGGCTCAGCACCTGAGGCCATCCTCCCTCTCACCCACCCGGCCCATTACGGACTTGCAGAAAAGCAAAAGACACACAAAAAAACCAACTCTCGGTACCAATCTCTGTGCTTCTCCCTGGCCGAAATCCTGGTGGCAGGGTCTCGGAACCTTGCCTGACACCAGATGTGGAGCTCTGGGACCTGTGCCGATGTGAGCAGCTCTGCGGTGCGTTACGACCCAGCAGGGCAGCAAGGACAAAGACTCTGAGCCGTATGGAAAGGGGATCACTCTGGTGGGTGCACTAGTCTTTATTTGCTCGAAATAATTAAATTTAGCTTCTCCTCCGCCCACTCCCCTCTTTTCCCCAGCTTGGTCAGAAAGGGGCCTTTTGGAGACTCAACGGTGCTCCACCAAACTGAGCTGAAAGCACCCAAAAAATCCAAAACATGGGGAGAGCAGAGCCAGAGGCACGCTGCCTCACACACAGCACACAGGCATGCCTGGATCTGGATCATATTAATCTTGTTTCCTTAGGAAACGAGCCTAAAAATAACCTGAATTTGATAGTGCTGTCGGAAGGCTCCAGGAGCAAGGCTGCCCTGGGGGACTGAGCTGGAGGCTCCTCGCAGAAAATACTCTTGGCTGGGTGGCAGTGAGGGTGCTGAGGTCTTGGGAAGCCCCAGAGAAGCCGTACTTGGCTCCAGCAGCTCAGTGCATGGCTCCAGGCTTGTAGCAAGCTCGTCAAGGTGTGAATTTCCCTGGAGTCTGTGCCAATACAGCCTGGAAGAGTTCAGGCCTCATCCAGCCTCCCCTTGGACCGCAGGGGTCTGTCTCTCAGACTCATTTTGCCTTCAGCAGCCTTCCTGACCAAGGGGACCGTACACCATCCTCTGCATTACCAAGACCCAGATTGGTGCAAAGGTTTCCACGAGACGACAGGGAAATCACCCAGGCCACTGCCGACATGGCTTGAGCAACGTGAAGGAATCTGCGGAGGAATGGAGGACAACTGGGGCCGTGGAGGCAACGAGGCGGGCTGGAAGCTCAGAAGAAGTCGCCAAGAGGTTTCTTGAACCAGCCTTTTACGACTTCTTCCAAAAACGAAGGGAACAAGAATTCGGGTCCCTCTCTGGATTCTTGAGGACTTTTATCAACCACAACAGTGGAGCATGATTCATCCGCGTCCCAGGAGAAGGAAGGAATGGGCTTGATTTGTGTTTGTTTGCAACCACTCTGTTATTTACTGAGAATGTGGTCTGCTGATTGCAAGGAAGGCACTGGCATAGCTTTCTGGCTGCTATTTCCAGCTCTTTGTGTTTTCTGAGCTTGGGCACATTTCGCTTCGCCTTGCAGTGACCTCCTCATCTGCAGGCTGGGGGGTCCTGCCCTCTGCAGCCACCCCCAGCATGGCTAAAATCCCATTGTGCTGCTCCAAAACCCTTTGAAAGGTATTTAAAAGTGTATTTTAAGGGCTGAAAGGGCTATAAACTGAAAATAAAACATGCGTTTTTCCATTCCCTGATATTTTTGTCAGCTAGGAAGGCCAAAGCAATAAAAAAATCAGTTATGCGCCCTGCTCTGGTGATGGTCTCGTGATACATCACGTTGCGGGGATGCTGTCAGAGGACTGACATTGCTACATCTGCTCAATCAGTTTCTTATCTGGAGATAACGGGGAAAATGCTAGCCGAGGGAGGAATATTTATTAGAGGAAAAATCCCGTATTTCCTGTAGGTCAGAAGCGTCCAGCTGATTGCACAGATCCCGCCAGGCCACTGCTGGAATTCACAAACCAGGGCAGAGCACAGGGAACTTCTTCTCTCTTCTTCCTCCGTGCAGTGCTTCTTTCAGCTTTCCTCTTGTTGTTCCTACTCCATGGGCTAATTAAATCCCACCGTGGGGTCTCCAAGTGTCAGTGGGAATACCGGAGGGTCAAGGGTGGTCTCACCCCTGGGCTCCCCTGGTGCAGGCAGGAGGATGCAGCACCTGCCCAGCCCCCGGGTGCCCAGAAATCAGCAGCATCCCCCCAGCATCCCAGAGACAGCCTCAGCTCCTCAGCTCGTTGCCTTCAACTACTGCCAGCTTCTATAAAAAGTGGTTAATCTGCTTCTGCTGGGCCGGGCGCTCGGGTGGCTTTGCAGCTCTGGGAACGGAGGGCAAGCGGCCACCTGCCTCTGGCCTCGGCTGTCGCCATCCCATTTGCCATGTCTGCGAGACTTCAGGCTGGCATTTCAATAATTTACTTATACATCTTACCTTCCCCATTTTTAGCAGCATCTGCCAACTTGCGCTACAGTCGTTGTGTCCTTTCTGTGACAGATAGGTTTGGACAAGGAAGGAAAAAGGTTGAGCTTAATGGTGCGCTTTAATTGGCTTTTCATTATGGAAGCTCGGATGTCTCTGCAGCAAAGTGCAGCTAGAAATCAGTAACAGATGGGGACCAGGCTGCCAACTCCTCCCGAAATGTGGGAGTTGCTGAGGTCCAGGATTTTGGTTTGGTGTCATCACCACGGGAGGGTTTTCTAGGATCATCTCTGGCAGTGAAGAAACAAAGCAGCATCACCACCAGCGACTCCAGGATGATGGAAATACGGCACGGGAGCTCCCTTCCCATCCTGGTGCAGTTTTTGTTAGCAGTAACAAGAACACACATAGCCACTGATCTCATTTCACCATCTGGAATCAGGAACCGGATGGACACTTTGAAAGTGCTCATCCCTAAAGCAGGGACATCTCACGCGACCTTTTCTCCGTGACCTCTTTCAAGCTGGCAAATTAAAATCGTGACGTTGGACCGCAGCCGTCCCTGCCTTTTGGGCAAGCGCTGTCCAGGCTGAGTCCCACGGGGAGGGATGCTGAAGCAGGCTCAGGAGTATTTCACCAGGCTTTTGGTACTCAGGGGCTGTTGCCCAGGGGAAGGGGGGTTAGGTGTTTCTCTGCCTTGCCCTCCCTGAGGTTGCTCGGGAAGATTTTCTCCCCAAAATTCTCCAGCCCAGCCCTTGCCAGCTCTGCCTTTCGCTCAAGCAGCGATCGTGGCCTTTGCCTTACGGCAGCACCGCTCTCATGTAGGCACTCGGGTGCTCTGCAAAAACAAACATCCCGTCCACCGTGTTTCTAGGATGCGGATCACTTAGTGAGCTGGAAACAGCCCGTGCTATAAAACTTCCCACGTACGCTCAGCTTTTCGCGCACCGAGGATGTTTTTAGGTGTTACCCAGTACGACCCATGCTTGCATCATACAGCAGAGAGACGTGATAAGACGAAAAAGACCTGAAGTCTCGACCAAGGTGGATGGCAGGCGGGCTGCGGGAGGCAGCTACGTGAGCCTTGCTGCAGGCAGGCTGTTCCTCGGGCTCTGCCAACGCGGGGCCCCGGGGTGAAGATGCCATCTGGCTCGGCAGAGCAGCAGCCTGAGGACGGTGCTGGTGTGAGCGTGGAGGGGAAGGAGGGATCTGCTTCAGCATGTGCCTGTTTCACAGCCAGGTTTTCTGCAAACCGTGCCGGCAGACTGCTCGGTGCATCCCAGCTTGGGGATGGGACCGTATGATGGTGGGGGAACACAAGGGAAAGCAAGGCACTCTGAAACGTGGATCTGGAAACAGCATGGTGTTGCCCTGGGAGGGAGGGAGCTGTTGTGACTCTCTCCAGACTGTTGGGGTTCCCTGCTGGCCGTCCATGCTGAGCAGCAGGTCACAGCGGCACGCTCAGGGTACCCCAGAGCAATCTCTTGTCCCCTGTACTCCCCTGTACTCTCCTCTTCTCAGCTCAGAGAAATCCCCTCCTCCCAGCTTAGACAGGTTTTCTAGTGCTGTGTTAATGCTGAAGATGAGAAAAAAAATCCCGTAGGCTCTACATGGTGTGTGGACACCCTGCAAATCACGGAAGGACGATGGGAACACGTGTCGTTGCAAAGACACATCAGTGATGGCAAAGTTCCTGCCCGCAGCTTCGTCAGGCTTGTGATGAGTGTGAAGCTGTTCTTCCCCTTCTGATGTAGGACTGTTTTATTTTATACGTTTATTTTATTTTATTTTTAATTATTTTTTTATTTTTAATGCAGTGTCAGTGGGTTCTTCCCATTGCGTGAACAGACCTGCAGGTGTTTGGTTATGAACAAGACTTGTCATGGCCACAGCAGCTCGGGACCAGATTACCAGCAGGTGTAGATCAGCCTTTCCCCCAGCATTTCCTTTCCAGTGCTGCCGGAGGCAGCAGGGCACACGGGTTTATGCCTCCTTTCTCAGGGTCAGCAGCAGTTTCCAGAACCTGGAGGAGTTCTGGACAATCACACCTGAATTTTGCGCCATGGCCGTGCTTTATGTGCGTTGTTTTTATCCTCCCAGTACCATGCAGCAGAAGGAAACCCCAAACCTCCCGGCCCTTCCATGCCTGTGCTTCAACCCCTGGGCAATGCCTCCTCCTATAGGCTGTTGTGTTAATTTTCAGCGTTAAAAATTGAGCCTTGCTTGCAGCCTGCACAGCACAGGCACCACAGTCATAGCCTGTATCATGCCCTTAAGGCCAAGGGGACGGATAAACTGCATGGGACCGTGACAGCACCGCCCGTCACAGCACAGCAGCGTGGTGCTTACGAGGAAATAAATAATGATGGGCAGAACTCGGTGAAATTGTCCCCAGCTGGACCCAGAGCCCACCAGGCTCAGGGTACTGCATCTCCTGGGCTGGGCTTCCCATTGTGCGGCACTCACCGATGCAGCTCAGGGCTTTGGGGAACAGGGTGGGCAGGAGACAGGCTCCGGGCATGACGGGGGCATTTTGTCTGCTCACCTCACCCAAGCCTCATCGCCGTTTTCATTCACTCTTTTCCCACCCGAGCATTACCTTATTCCCCTTGGAGCCAAATGCCACCGAGGAGCTGTTTTACGAGTGGGTTTAACTGGTGCCTAAAGCATCCACAAAGCGATCTGTTGGAAATCTGAACGTGTTCCTGGCATCTGAGTACCTGCCATCGTGTTTCCATAGCAAGCACGGTGACAGCAGCGGTCATGCCTCTGCTAGAAGAGGTGACTCAGGCTTTGCCCTCGCATCACCTGCCTGAAATGCTCAGCTGCCAGCCCTGCCACGTTTTTAGCTTAAATTATCACCAGAAACGGTGCCATGGCAATGCTAGGCAACCCGCACACCAGCACCTCTGCAGAAAGCCTCTACAGATAATGATGGTGTTTAACAATTTCAATCAAAAAAATAAAATAAAATAAAAATGTCAAAACATGGGTCAGTGACCTTCTCTCCCCTTGCAAAGGACAAAGTGGCATTTACAGGCCGAGGTCCCATGGGCAGTCTGCAGGACAGGTGAGGACTCCTCTCCACAGCTTTGGGTAGAATCAGTTTTGTCCTTTCCTTTTTCCTTCCCTCCTTCTGAGCGTCAAAAGTGTCTCTGTCCACACTCCTGATATTTAAGGGAGCTCGAGGAGGAACATGCTTGATCACGTCCCCCTCTGGAGGGATGAATGCATCAGGCGCTGGGCCAAAAGCACAACAGCTGCTAAAGCCACAGGACCGTGGCTATGGAAGCACAATAAAATGCTGAAGGGGCATAAAACTGGAGGCAGGAATTTGAAGAAGCTTGCTGTGATTACCCTGCAACACATCTGGCTGGAGCATATGGCTCTGCCCTCCATCAACATTTTGCTAGTGGCCCTGCTCTGCCCCTTGCCTCCTCTCCCTCACCTAGAGCCACTTTCACCTCCCTCATAATAATAATTCATATAATAATAATTCATCTCTGCTATGGAGTAACTGCAACCCGAGTTGCCAGTTGAGATCGCTGTCCTCGTCCTGCAGTCCCGAGGACCCAAGTCACAGAGGTGAGTGGTGTCCCCAAGGTGACACGAGGAGTGGCAATGACCGGGGAGGCAATGTCATGCAAAGAGAGCATCGCTCTCAGCAGTGCTGCAGTCTGGCACGGAGCAGAAGCCGAGACGCCTTGGAGTTTTTCCATGCACAAAATATGAGATCTCCCCGGGCAGAGCAGTTCAGTCCTTGATGTGAATCCAGTTCTTCTGCAGGTGTGTGTCTCTTTGTCGTATGTAAACCATGACGGGCCAGCTGTGTAAGGGTGGGACTTGCTGCTTTTGAGCAGTAATTCCATTTTGAGCTGAAGACAGCTTCACCAGGGAGATGTCCCTCAAAACTGCTGTCCTGACAAAAAGAAGTTCTGATGCCCATGACTCAGTATTTCCATTTTCTTGGAGAACTCCCAGCCACCTCCGTTAGTGGCACAATCAGAAAATGGAGCAGGGCCACCACCTGAGCCACAAGGCTCTCCTCCCCTCATCCTTTACCCTTCATTACCTCCTCTCTCATAAAGCTCGTCCCTTGCTGCCAGTAAAGGCTTGGCATCGCGTCTCACCCAGAGCAACGCCGATTTGGAAGCAACTGGATTTAGAAACCAAGGACAGAGGGGCCATGCGCTGCAGAGTGACACCATTTATTGCCCTCTGGTATTGCACGGACCTACCGTCAGCAAAGGGCAACCAGACCTGTCGCCGCTTGATGCCACATCCATGAGCAGAAGAACCTGTCAAAGGGCTGGTGTATGTTTTACTCTCAGCTGCTGCAGGTTCTGCGTATGGGAATTTAGTGCTGACGCAAAGACACGGGCTTGCAGTTTGTCTTCCCCAAAGACACGGCGTGGTTAGGGTGTCGGCACCCTGCTTGCCGTGCAGCCCTGGTCTCCAGCTGCTCGGGTGCCCCCCCAGGGCATCATCCACCACGAAGGGCGCCTGGTGCAGCCTCAGGAAGGAAAGAGAAGCGCAGCTGGTGAGGAGGAGGTCACCGTGAGGCCAAGTCCCCCCTGCTCCCCCTGAAGACATCCTTGTGCGGATTGCAGGGCATATTTAGCACCTGGGAATCAATCTTCCGAGGTGGTGCACGGACGGGTTAACCCGTGGCTGTTTGGTACTGTTACAGGTCACTGAGAGGAAGAGGCTCTCCTGCAAGCCATGCTCCCAGCTCCCATTCTGCAGGATGCAGGGTGAGTTACACGCACAGCTGCCCTGGGAGCTCCATTCCCGGCTTGGACTCACGCTGTTTATTGTTTGTGTTGACTTGAGGGAAGAGATAAAAGAAAAAGTGGCTCCATAAACTAAGGATGGGCATACCTGTCCCGCTGCCAGCAGCAATCCGTAGCAGTGCTCGCTGTGCTGGAGATGAATGAGGAGGCTTGGAGGCCCAGGAGCAGGCAGAGCTTTCCCAGCAGAGCTGGGCAGCACCCTCTAGTGGGATCCCCGCCGTGTCCAGCTCTCGGCGAGCATCCCCTAAAAGCAGAGCTGCAGCGGGAGGATGAGGATGTGCAGTCCTTTCTGCTGCTAGTGACTTGAGGGTCTGCCGAAATCAGCAGGGGATGCTCACGCGGAAAGGTGGAGGTCCCTCTGGCAGGGTGCTGGAGATGCTGAGCGGGCTGGTCTGTGGATTGCAGAGCAAAAATCATCTCCCACACTGCCCTGGCTGAGTCCCTCATCCCTTGTATGCCTTGTGGGGAAGCAGAGCTGTTGTTCTGTCCTGCCTCCTGGGCCAGGTGGTGGTTAGGGTTAGGGTCCTGCTGCTCTGTGGTGAACACTCAGAAAAGCTGCAGCCAGACAGGCCCCACCTCTTCACCCTTGTTTTCTTTACATCCCATTTCTTTTCTCTTAGTGAGCTGAAGGGAAGATTTTCCACCTCTCAGAGCAACCTCCACACCTCGAGCATGACACGGCCAGAGCAGAAGCAGAGCAGAGCACTGTGGGGTGGCTCCAGGGAGGTCTGGGACGTGGGGAAAGCTCTGAGACCCCGAGCAGAGCTGAGATGCTCAGCAAGAAGTGAAGCAGGAGAAGCTGTGACAAAGCCCATGGCTCAAGCAAGAAGCCTGGAGGAATCAAAAATCACCTGGTGGGAATTTCCTATTAAAGAATGTCAGGCAAAATAACCCCCTTTTCCTCCCCATAACAAACCAGTGATTCTTTTGACCTGATTTATTTTCTCCATCAGCAGCAAATGCTGGATGCTCTCTTGGCACCGTGGCTCTATTAGTGCTGGAGCGGTACATGCGTCGGTGCGATCTTCCAGATAAGATGCTGCCCATGCCTGGATGACGGCCACCGATTCCAGCCCTCCCGGGTTATCTTTAGATAAGCTCAGATTGGTTTTTGCAAACTGTGGAGCCATTTGGCTGACCTGGAGCCTAAGGCAGTGACTTCCCCAGGGCAATTATATCTGGCCTGAGAAGACGTTGCTTTGTGCTGGTTAATGCTTTGCCTCTCGGTTCACACACTGCCCTTTTGTTCCCAAGCTCCACCTGAGGACTGCTGCCGCATCGACCGACAAATAACTTCTGGAGGTTTTATGGGATATAGAACAGAACAAATGGCCTCCCCTAAAATATTTCCTTTCCTTCATAAATCTTGATTATGCTGCTATATCCTTTCCAGACATATGAAACTGCTCTGAACCCAGCAAAAATTGCTAAATTGCTGCTTTTCTTTTTTTTTTTTTTTCTTTACCCCACATATAATCCCTCTAGGGGAAAGAGCACAGGACAACGCTGTGTCATGCACACGGCATGTTCACAAGGCCAGGCTCCACCTGGAAGCTACCACAAGTGTGGGTCTCTCTGCAGCCCTGGTCCTCACCCAGCACCTGGTGAGATCAGCAGCAAGATGCAGAGGAGATACCGAGCTCATACCTCCGAGAACACCAGAGGAAATCACTGGGAGCCTTTGTGCTGGCCCCATTTGGGGCCCTTGGAGTAACATTACATCTCTATAGTGTGGTTCCACCCGACAGAGCCTGCCGTAGGGCATTCCTCAGCCTTTCTATTTGTTTTTGCTGATTTCACCCAAGAAAATGGAGAGGGATCATTCTCAGACCCCAAACACAGCATATTGCCCGTAGTGCGCAGCTATGAATGGGGAAGGAAGAAGGAAGAAGGAAAACACCAGCGCTCCCGTTGGTCCAGATCCAGCACAGTGCCTAGACTTATTGCTGTGCTCAGGAAAGCAAATAGAGAGCAAAAGACAAACAGACACCTTGATTTACCAGTGAGATTAAGAGCGTGTTGGCGGAACAAGAAAGTCTTTATAAAAAATGAAAGAAGAGCGGGCGGGTGGAAAGAGCAGTGAAGATGAAACTCGGTGAGTTATCTGGGGCGTGTAAGAAAACCATCGGCCCAGCAAAAATGTGAGAGGAGAGCACAGGAGGTTAAAACAGTGGGGAAAAACAAGGCATTATGTTTTATTAATTCTACTATTTTACATCTAAATAGCATCTCCTCGCGAAGAAGATGGAGAGCGACACGCATGCCTCTCTGTACGATGTGGTTACCGAAGTGGCCCGAGTCTGGGTGTGGAGGCCATTGGGCAGGGGACAAGCAGATGTCCCCTTGTCTCAGGCTGAGGGGATTCAGTTTTCTCCTGAGGACCACCTAATGGTCCACAGCAAGCCCTTCCTGGGAAGCCCAGGTTGCCACCCGTTTTGTAGGGGCAATGCAAGAGCCATCCATTAAACGCTGAAAATACTCTGGGAATGCAGGCTGTCTAAGCACAAAAAATAAGGTTCGGCATCAAATGATGACTACAGATCCCCGCAGCAGAAAATTAAATAGCTTAAATTCTCTGCTGTGCCCTGCGGCAGAAACAGCTTTCTGTTCCCTCGTTTGGGAAGGAAGAGGAAAGGAAACTACTGCAGATTGCTAATCTTGGTCACAGAGCAGCAATCAGACACTTCATGTTGTGTCTGTTTTTGAATCCTTGAGCGTGAATGTTAAAATAACCAAGTTATTGCTGCATTTGGAGTTGGCTGGAAAAATTAATGCAAGGCACACTGTATTTCCACACTTGCCTTTCCCTTTTCCTTATTAGCTCACCTGGACACGCAATTTCCTAATTTCTCTTTGCATGAAAACTGTTTAAATACTGCCTGTATTTTTAAAAGTAATTCTCTAGGATGAAGAGTCTGCAGCAATTGAGATTAATTGCCCCTTTGCATCGCTCTTACAGCTGTTTCATCCCGCTTGCAGATGCGGGCAGGGAAATGCCTGCCAGCGAGGCTCGGCGTTTTTGAGGTTTGTTTGCTTTTGCTTCCCCAGCCTTCAGAAAGCTCGCTGTATTCTCTGCTTAAAATACAGGCTTTGATACCTCGCTGCCTACATCAGACCTGAGGCTCCGGGGGAATATTCCCGGGGAATGCTCTGTCTGGGCTCTGGTGCTACGGTGCTCAGACTGCAGTGCTACAGAGCAGCTTTCTGCAGGCTGCTGGCACTGCCTGGGTAAAGCCAGCAACCCGATGCTAATTCCTTCTGTCCTGCATTACTCCAGGATTTATTTATTCAAGCAGGAGGGTCTAAAACACCTTTGTGTGTCTGGGGCTTGGGTGCCAGGCTGGCACCTCGGTACTCTCTAAGCATTAATCAAGGCAGGCATTTACCCCCTTGAACCCTATGCAAGGTCCACAAATAATAACAAAGGTGTGCACTGCAGGCTGGAAGAGAAGAGAATCCACTCTGTGAGTGAGAAGAGGTTAAGAAGAGTGAGTTTATGGAAATAATACAAAAATCATGAATAGAAGCCCTGGTGTAGCATCTTTACTGTCCCGCAGTAAATGATACTGTGCTAATGCAGTCCTGCTGTGCGGCGCGATCGTATTTTTCTCTCTTCCAGGATGCTTGCCCCATCTAATTTACCCTCCAGAGTGCACATAATGTCCTTGAGCTCACAAATTAAGTAAGCTGTTTTTCCAAGGCACCGAACCCAGCAGGCGTGCAGCAGATACAGCTTTACTCGGTCATGTTTGGCACCCAGGCATTAACACACAGACACCTCTGAGTCCGACACAGCCTCAGTTACCTCACCAGTGGTCCCACCATAAGATGTTGGAGAAGGGAAAATGACCACAGGTCACAGTGGGATGGGATTTGCAGTATCCCTGCTCTCGCCAGCACCTGTCTCAGTGAAGCCATCGCCGCTTCCCAATGACTTGCTCTTTTATGCTGAGCTCTCCTGAAGGATGGCGTTGGGTGTATGACATCAATGTTAAAGCACATAAACTGGTGCGGTGGTTTAGGCAGAGCTTCCCAGTGAGTGGCTGGGGCTGCTCAGTGGGAACGGGGCACGTTTTGGGCTGCTAAAGCTGTTTCTGAAGCTGAATGCACCAGAGATGGGTCCGTCTGCCTTCTTCCTGGCAAAGGTCGCCCTGCACCATTCAGCTCATGTGGTTTCCAGGCACAAGGCTTCTTTTATGATTAAATTATGCATCATGATTATGTGTCTTGCCTAACGAAGACATGTAATGTGCATCCAGCATCCTGGCTGGCTCCCACAACTCCCGTTTGTTTCTGGGGCCCTTCGTTGAAGGAAGAGGAATGAGGAGACAACAGTTGTTCTCCATTCGACACTTTGACTTTATAGAGAAGCAAAACGGAAACAGAGGGCCACTTTACCTTGCTTTGCTCTGCTTTTAGTCAAAACCTCCTTCATCTCCAGCTGCTCCAACGCTTTGCTTGCACCTGGTTTCTGCAGACCTCGACATTCGCATGAATGATTTCCTGCCCTGACCTCAAGCCGCCTGCTCACGGGCTTCGCTCAGGTTCCTCAGGCTTCCTGTTTTTCTCTTCAAGCTTTCATTTTACCAACAAACTGTTTCCTGTTCTAAGGCTTCTTTGCGACTGAAATCCCGCAATTTATCCCCAGCAAGACGCGGCCGGTAAAGTCTTTGAACAACCTTCCTTCCACTAACGCTCTCTTCCTTTCTGCCAGCTGCCTGGATGGATGATGTGCGAAAATGTCAAGGCTTCACTGAGATCTTTATGTCTTTCTGGTCCTCTGCAGAAAAGAGGGGTTAAGTGGCTCAGCCACAGACAGCTTTTCAGTTACACTGGTGGGACGTATTGTGCTTTCTACATTAACTTATCAGGCAGCAGCGAGCCCTCCGCTGCTTCAGCTTTCAGTCATTTTCCTTTAGCTGTTGCTCAAGCGCGATTGAAATTGTATTTGTGAGTCTGAGAAAGGCAGTGGTTGGGTCTGCAGGCTGCTGTGCCGCCCGGTGAATGCCATCAGAGAGCCTGAAAAGCTGGTGGGGATGGAGAAACCAAGATAACCCGGCGAGGGATCACATTCAAAGAAATGCTGTGGGGATTGAATCATTTTAGCAGCAAGTCCCCCTTCTTCTTCTTCTTTTATTTTATTTTATTTTTTGCTAACTGTGCGGCTGAGCTGAAATCCCCGTCACTAAGGAAGGGAGTTACTGGAGGTTTCATTTGTTCCAGTTCGTCACAAAGCAACCTGTAAATTTCAGTAGCAGCGAAGTTTCTCATACAAAACATTCTATTTTCTAATGTTACTGTTTTCCTCCAGGCCGTGTTTTTATTTATTCCTAATTCTTACAAAAATATTTGCATTAGGTATAACCTTTTAGCCTTAGTCACTTTGTTTATCCAATCAACGCCTAACTAAAGGACTGTAATGTAACTGGTGTTTTTTTCCCCATGTTTATACAGACATAAACTGACATCTCCTCCCTGACAGTTTTGGGTTTGACTTGCTGTGGAAATACAGCTCCAGGAGTCTCAGGTCTGACAAAAATAACCGGGCAATGAATGGCTTGTAGCTGCCTTCCTCTTTGGCCTGCCCATGGACGTGGTCCTGATGCTCAAGCTGCTGGAGTCATGAAAGAGCTTTTGCTTTGCAGAAATAAGGAAACAGCTCTTCAATGCAGAAAATAGAAATGTAGAAAATGTAGAAATAGCCACTTGCTGCTCTGGAGTTTTGCAGATCCATTTACTTTTAAATGTTTTTCTTACCACCAGTTTTGGTTGTCTTTAATCCCTGGGGTCGGTGTCTCCAAGCCCCAGTGAGCTGTGCAGCTACTCCCAGACCAGAGGAGTTCAGGAGGCTTGAGCAGCCTGTCCTAGCACATACCCTGGCCGGGAGAGATTTATTCCTGACAAACACTTGTGCAAATCAGACATGAGATAGATACTTGTGCCACTCACCCTTGTCAGGTGTGCTGGGCAAGGCTCTGGAGCATGGTGAATGCTCCTTGAATGGGAGCCTGCCTGGTGAGGTGGAAGGAGAATTAAATGAGAGATTATTTAGAGAGAATTAAAAGTGTGACTTGGTAAAACCTCCACGGGATGACTGGAACTGAGATACAGTTTTATTGTGGGCTGGATGTGCTGCGGTGTCCTGCTTGTCTTGTTCTAGCCTCAGGTCTGTCAGTTACTTACGACTCATGCTATCAGCAAGCCAGCAGAGACCCTTGTCCAGGAAACTGGTGTGGGGTTAATGCATTTTGTCAGTGTGCAGGAGCTTGCGTGGGGATCAGCTCCGCAGCCTGGTTTTGTTCCCCAGGAGCTGCCACTGGGGACACGAGCAGCGGTGGAAGGGGTGCAGCTCCTGCTTGCTGCCCCTGCCTCTCACCATGGCCTCTCTCTGGAGCTCACTGGAAAGAGATGTATTCAACCCACAGAGCATGAAGCTGCTGGAGACCATCTGTGTCTGGAAGGCGGGGAAGAAAAAGAAAATGTCCATTCTCTGTGTTGTGGGTAAGAACCCCAGGATGGCCAGGAGAGGCAGGGTGAGCTGCAAACCCAGCTCAACCACCCACCAGTGAAATATCTGTTTTATTATGTTGTGCATCAAATCTGTTTCTAAAGGTCATCAACAAACCTCTTCTAACACAACACAGCATTACAGTCTCATTCTGTCTCTTCATAGATTTGGTGAAAGTTTCAGCAGGACCCAAATATTTGATTAGGATCCAAAGGTGTACGTGCTTTGGGGAATTTTGCATCTCCTTTGATCTATGCACTTCTGGTTGCTTCATCACTCTAAAGCACCTAAGAAATTGTTAGCACAGACTTTTTTGTTTGTTTGTTTGTTTTGATAGAGTTACAGGGGAGAGACTTTCCTGACAATGGGCTTCCAGATAGCACAGTCATCTGCTATAGGGTTCATTTCTGACAACCTTACCCACAGTGTCTGGCCTCAATGGCATGCTTGAGCACCCTCTGTAGTCAGTGGAGGGCAGGAGAAGTGTCTCCAAGGGATGATACAGCCACCCTACAAGCAGCATCTAAAATACATGAGTTGCCCCTGGAAGAGCCCGTGTCTCCTTTCTGGAGATATCTAGCTCAGGTGGGAGATCTGAATTATAATAGCCAGAATGAGGTACAGTGAATCCCTCCCTGATGAACCAAGAGGTGGCTATGAGCTAATTAACACTGGAATTGAATTTTGATGGGATATGTTAGTGTGGGTATCAGTCAAACAAGGCGATGCTTTTGGACCCTGTCATAGGGCCTCCCACAGGGCATGTAGCCGTCATAAATCCTGTGGTAACAGAGCTCCTCGTTCCTGTCACCTTTGGATCTTGCTGAAATATTACTTACACGTTACACAGAGCCCAATGGCCAGGTTTAAAACTCTTTGGGAATCTCTCCGTTGAATTCAGAGTACTCTAGATTAGACTCCAGAGAGCACTTCCAGTATGGAAAGGTTAAATGAAGAGACAAGCCTTGCAGCACCTCTCCATACAGTGTTCATTGCAGCCATGACTCAAAATCACTGTCTGTCTACCTGCACCCGTCCACTCCCACTGAAAAGTTATATACCGGGTTTATAATAATAATATGGGGTTTTGTTCTTTTTTTTTTTTTTTTTCTTCTGTCTCTCATCCACAGTGGATGCCTTTAAGCCAGTGCAGCCGTTTCTGGTGAAGATCAAGGTAGACCGAGGAGAGCAGTACAAGACAGCCTACAGGTGGCCTTTAGCGGAGCTAAAGCTGGTAGATGGCAAGACTCTTGATCAGGTAGGATTGATTTTCTTTTTGTGGCAAAGGACATGGCAGAGGGAAATGAATATGAAGCTAGGATCACACATGCCAGGATCCATAAGGAGATTTCTTTACTGAAATTGTTGTGCAGCATTGGCACAGGCTGCCCAGGGGAGCGCTTGAGTCACCATCCCTGCAGGTCTTCAAGAAACCTGTTGATTTAGAACTTAGTAGTGTGGTGGTGGACTTTAGGTTAGAGGTTGGACTACAAGATCTCAGAGGTCTTCTCCAGCCTGAACAATTCTATGATTCTGTTCTATGTATGGGTCCTCCGCAGCTCAGCCCATGCACCTGGATGGAGGGAAGGGCAGCAAAGGTGCTTCTTTCCTCATCTAGGACTGAACCAGCCTGAATGACACTTCTTTTGAGGAAATAATCACCACAGAAAAAAAAAAAATAATAATTAAAAAAAAAGAATCAAAGCCCTCTGCCTTCCTTCAGAGCTGTTTCCCAGAAAATGGTGCACTGGGGTCTCTCCATCCCTAGCTGGCTCCTCCATCCTGCTGCACTGCTTTGGGGTTTCTCGTTTCCCTCTTCTCATCCACGAGATGTGTGCATCCACAAGGATGAGGCTGGAGTGATGTCCTCCTTCCTGAGTCCTCCCTCTCTTTCTGTTAGGTTAGCCAAATACTTGAGTAGTTGACGTTGAGCAATGAATAGTTGACCATTGCATCGACACAGCTCCATCAAAATCCCTGGGCAAGGTCCCCCTGTCCCCTGGGACAACTCTCTCCTGAAGCTGTTTGCAGCAACCCTGCGAGATGGGCTGCAAAGCAGTGCTCTTGTCAGATCTCCAGCAGGACACTCTGTCAGACCCATCTGTCAATCCATGTTGACAACATTTCTCAACAGACATTTGCATAGGATATTTAAAGATTAAATGGAGGCATTTGCTGAAAGAAGGATTATAGAGAGCAGGAGTGGGCACAAGTCTGTGCTTTTAGGGTGACGTGAGGGTTTTGGGGAAAGAAAGCATGGACAAGATATTCCCACTCTTCTGCCAGGGCTGGCAGTGTGTCGTTAAAGTTGTTATAATTAGTTTTTTTTTATTAATGTGAATGTTCCAGGGGCCTTGGCACAGCGCCTGGGTTTTCACAAGCATAGAAATAAATGAGAAAAAGAACAGCTTTCCAGCTCTACATCCAGGACAAATAAAGTACATCTGCACAGCATGTCTGAAAGGCAAATCACGCTTGCAGGTTTGCAGGGCATCTTGATCCTATGGTTAGAGCTGAACTGATATTTTCATTGTCTTACATCTCCCTGTGCATGCTTTCATCCTGCCTGAGCTTTCTTGTAGCAGATGGGCCTGGCTCCTCCAATCCTTCTGACCTGCCTCGGCTCCTGAGGAGCAGGGATTAGGAGATAGTTCCTGGATTGTCAGTCCTTTCCCCATCATTTGCCAGCACAACGAGACAAACTGATCATACCCTATCTTACAGGGAGGCAAATAGAGAACTTGCTTGTCCTTATGGCTAAAGCTTTCCTGTGACGCCCAGCCTGGATTCTGACCCACATCATCCCATTTGTGCTTGTGCTGTGCCTGTCCTTTAGACTGCACAGTTTTTCTGCTTTGCAGATGTATTTTTAGTGTGCAGTCACCTCCCCTGTTGACCTTCCTTTGGGCAGGTTAAGCACAACAGCCTCACAGTCTCCTCTTCCGTGCTGACATCTCTATTCCCTTCTTCAGACCTGGAGCTCTTTTCTTTGCCTCTTCCAGGCTGAACTCACCTTTCCTGAATGCTGGCAGCCAGAATTGTCCCTGTTACTCCTGGAACGGGACCTAGTCTCCAGCTGAAGCTGCTGCACAAAGTCCCCAGGCAGGGGAGCCGCTGTAGGCTGCAGCCAGGGCACGCTGACACGGTGCCGCCACGAGACCCCAGCACCAGACGAGCTTCCCAGCACAGCCCAGTGCTCAAATCAGCCCAGTCTTTCCCTGGTGCATGGCATGGCAGGTCCATGAAAATGCAAATAAGACCTCCCCACCCTTTCCCAGCAGACAGCCTGGACCCCAGCCCATGGGATGACATTCAGTATGCACAGCAGGGGCTTGGCCGTCGGGCTGCTCCGCTGCGCCCCAGCCCTGGCACCAACAAAGTCCTGACACTGCAAGTCCAGAGGTGCTAAAGCTACAGCTCCCTTGACCAAAACAGCATTAATATTTATGAAGCGATTAGCAGAGGCCTCCCTGCTTTAATAGCTCCTCGTAAGGCAGGCTGTAAACCACGCGCCCTGTAAGTCCCCCCCCAGGCATCGCCGCTCTGCGCCGCTGCAGGGGCTGCTACGGAGCCTGCAGAGCAATGCGGGGGCGAGATGTGCTGCTGCAAGGCGTTTGGAAAGCGACCCTTAAAGCATCGCAGGACTGCATAAATCCGCACCGACTCTGCGCCTGTTACGATGATTAGTACCGATAATTATGAGAGCAGCTTCTAAATTCTCCAGAAGAGGAGATCAGGCTGTGCTGCAGAGCTAATGAGATGGTGCAGGAAGGGGGTTCTTTCTGTGGGATGTTCCTACTGCAGCACCCTCTCTTATTCTCTCCACGCACACAAACTGAGTAGTGGCAAATGCAAAGACGCCAATGGCTGGAGTTCCCCCTCCGTGAGACTGCATCCTTTGGGCATAAAGAGCTGTGGACACTTACATGGATGAAAACCACATGGGGAAAACACACGCTCCTGCATGTCCTGAGCCATTGCCTGTAGCTGGGGTAACCCGATGTTCTCAGGAGACCAAACGCAGGGGAGATCTGTGCTTGGCAGCAGGTAGAAGTGCTCGCAGGGTCACTATGACATGGGAGAGTGCTGCCTCCTGGCCATACACTGAGCCATGCTGGCAAGGAGGACATACCAACCAAAAGTTGGCCTGAGAGAGTTTGTTTGCCTTCCCTGGCAGCAATTGGGGTTGTTGGAGATACAGGCGAACCTGTTTCTGGGTTTTCTCTGGATTTTCCCAATTCTCGAGTGAAGAGAGGTTTGAGATTCCAGGTTGGCTGGGCAGTGCACAGACGAATATCTGCAGCGGGAGGCAGGCGGGTGCTGGGCTCACTCTGAACACTGAACTCCCGTTGATTCAAGCTTTCTCACCCAGCACATCGTTAAGCTGCAGAGCTTATTGCCACAGGACGCTGTAGACACCAACACTATGAATAAGTTCAAGGAACTGTTAGAGGGAATCAGGGACAGGAGGTCCTTCAAGGGCTGTTAAACACGGCGCTGTGGTACAACCTCTGGCTCTGCGAGCTGCTGGAGGCTGGCAGGGAATCCTGAAGGCAATATCACTCCGGACCTGCCCTTTGAATGCTTTTCTCCCAAGCATCTGCTAGTGGCGGCTGTCAAAACTGATCAGCGTCCATCCGCCAAAACCTGCAGCAAAAGGTGAGAGATTTATGCAATCTGAAAAGAGATCAGTGTGCTGCAGCAGGACACCAGGACTGGCTGAGTGCTTGGCCTGACCTACTGTGAGCATCCCAGGGTCCCCTCCTGGGGTCAGAACCACTGCGCATCCTGTTGTTTTCAGAGCTTTTATCACACCTTGGATTATTTGCAAAGCACCATGACCGCACCTCTCCAACCCTTCCCAGTCACCCTGAGATAGCAGGGAAAGAAGGAACTGCCAGTAATTGCTGCAGCTTCCTGGGGCCACCGAAATCCCCAGAGCTTGGAACCGCAGCAGAGTTGTGTCTCCCTCCTCCTTCTGCCTCCGCCAGCTTTTCCTCCTGGCGCACAAGGTGTTTTCACAGCACGCAGTGCCTGTTATTAAAACAGGCTGCCAACCTGCGCACGTGATGAGGCAAGTGGTGTTTAATTATTGATGAGGTAATTAACTGTTGACATCTAGGCGAGCCTGGATTTTGACCTGCACTTCGATAAGGTTTACAAGTGGACTGCTAGCAGCTCTGATGAGAAGAAAACCTTTATCAGATGCTTGTGGAAGCTGAACCACCGATTCCTCTCCAGGGCTATCAAGTTTGTGAATGTCCCCTCCTGTTCAGTGGAAGGTAATTAATTTCCTTGTCACACTCAGAGCATTGTTTTGGTTTTTGTTTTATCATCACGGTATCCCTCTGTCCTTGAACCTGTCGCATGCTATGCTGATTTTGGAGGGCTTCTCATAGATGCTGCATACACTCTGGGTTGGGCAGTCAAGTGTTGGTAACACCAAAATATATTTTATTTTACAACCTGCCACTAGTGGTGCATTTGACAAAAAGAAGCCTGTTCACCTCTGAAATTCGTTTCAGCCTTGTATAACATGTCACCATGCCCCTACACACAGTCCTAGGGAGGTGAGTAAGTAAAAAACACAGCCAGAGCTCAAACTAAATTTCAGATGCCCATTTTGTCCCTGAGAGAGCTGACTTTCCTTTATCCCATCCACACATTTCCTTATTCCATGCTCTTGTTCTAACTGACCAGCAGGCTGAGACCACTGGACTCGTGTCACTTGTGACCCCAGATGGGACTCAGTGGCACCCCAGGGAGAGCAGAGCTCATAAAATGACAAAATTTGGCTGCATCCACGTCTCCTCCTGTCCACGCAGGGAGACAAAGGCCACAGGAAGACAGGAAGGACACTGCGGAGACTGAGAGCCAGGAGGAGCTCAGTGCCTACCAGGAGATGACACCGAAGGAGGCTGCGGATGTGCTGAGGCTGATGGAGGAGTACGAGCCCCTTGTGAACAACTCCGTGGCCTTTGCCGAGCAGCTGAGCAATGACCTGCACGTGCTGGATGAGGTGAGGGGGGTGAGGGCTGTGATTCAACAGAAAAATGGTGCCTGGCGTGGAGGGCACTGGATCGAGTCACTGGGCATCATCAGCCCTTCCACGTGCTGGAAGCACTTGGTCTCAGAGATGTCTCGGTGCTGTGCTGCTTCATCCCAAAAGAGATTTCCCCCAGGAGGCAGGAGGCTACTGCTGCTCCCCTCCTTAGGGTCAAGGGTGGCCCCACCGTGCCTGTTGCTGGCAGAGTCTAAACGAGCATCTCCTTGGGGTGATCCCTTCAGAACCCCCAGACCTGCAGCAGAAGGCATTTTTTTTTTTTTTTTGGTGAAGGAGTCCAAAGGCACGGCCTGGGAGTCCCCAGCTGATCTCAGCATCTGTGGTGGGCTGCCCAACAGAGGGGCTTTTGCTGGGACACCTCCTAGCCACAGACCCTGCGGGCAGTGGGGCTCAGGGAGGACCAGAAGCTTTTGCTGGGAGGTAGCCAGGTGATTGCAGAGGCCAGCGCTCCCTGCAGCCTGGCAGCCCGGCCAGAATTAACATCATTGCTGATGAATATCTGCCTGCACCAGCAGCTCTGTTTTCACTGCGCTTGGATATCAGCTTGCGTGGCCTCTTTCCAATGACTGCGGGGGGAACAGAGGCTGACCCGCTCATCTGTAGGCACACCAGGGCAGAGAAGCCCGCGGTCGGTCAGCTTTGGAAGGAGCAGAAAAAAATAATGGCACGTACACAGGGCCTGAAGGCTGCGGAGCCCAGAGGCACCAGGTTGTGGGTGGAATGGTAGCAGTGAGGGGCTGGGTTTCTGAGGGCAGTAAAGAATTTCTTCCCCATATCTAATCTAAATCTACCCTCTTTTAGTTTAAAGCCATTACTCCTTGTCCTAACACTACAATTCCTGATAAAGAGACCTGCTATTGTATCTGGTGCTAGGATTTTATAGGCAGGTAAATGGAGAACAAACGGGAAAAAACAAGCCAAAGGAAATATTCTAAAACATAATAGAAACCACAAACCCTAAAGCCAACCTCCTTCAGCTCCAGTAGCTGCTGTATTCCCAATTTGTGTCTCCGTATGAGTTATGCTTGGAAACTTAAGTAGTTAATCTGGAAAATCGAACTCCTGAGGGCTGTTCCTGCTTGCTCTCATACAGGCACTTTGCAACTCCATTTCCCAGCTATAAAACACACTGCAAGGGCAACCAATAAAAATCTAAGTTAAGTTATTTGAGTCAAAAGGCACTGCCGAATACATTATTTTAATGCCCTCTAACGAATAAACATTGCTTACTGTTAATGCAAATTAATTAATGAGATGTTTCTATTTGTAAGGCTTGATCTACGATATTAACTGTAATTAATAGCAGCAAGTTAGACCAGCACATGCATATATTTAGACGTTTTTCCCCCACGCCCCAGCGATAACACCTTGTGCCACCGTTGCAGCACTAATCAGCCTCTGCTAGCCCATCTCTTCTGGGAATGGCCAAGCAGCGTGCCAACAGCCTAGAGGCTTCGGAGGGAAGGAGAGCATGGCCAGGGCACCTGGGGGGCCTGATTTCCACATTGGTATTCCTACGTGCTCGCAGGACCCCAGCACACACCAGAATTCATGCGTCTCCCAGCGATTTTGTGCACAATGTCTGGTGGGAGCACGATTACCGCTGCCTGAGCGGCGATGTTCTGGAGCCCTTCTGCCGGCGCTGCCACCGGTGATGATTTGCTCTCAGCCACCTCCTGTTAAGCCCTAACGAGACAATCCAAAAGCAGAGCAGTTCTCGGCTTGTGGGAGGGTTGTGGCTGTGGTTTAGGAGTGTTTAATACAATGCAAAGGTCCCCGGTGTGTGGCTGGAAAGCGGCAGTCCGGCAGCGGGGCTGTTTGCTCCCTCACAGGTCCTCATGCTGGGCTGGGCTCCAGGCAAAAGGAACATTTGCTTAACATCGTTGTTGCTTTCTGAGATGAGTATCATGGACCAGAAAGCCCCACTTCAATACCCAGCTACTGATCTATTGGAAACTGAAATCTCTGCCTGCCCTGCCTTCATGGGGCTCCCAGTGGAAAAGCTGCAGCTCTTTGCAGAAAGGCAGCTTCATCTCTCCCTTCTGATAGAGACTGCTATGATCTCAGGTTTTCTTTTCTACAGGATTTATCTGAGCTTGCCAGACCCTCTGTGAATCTGTCTACAGCTGATACCACTGCCCCCAGCCCTTCCTCCCATGCTGTCAGCTGTTTAGCACCTAAAACTGCACTGCATTTGTCATGGGAAGTTGTAATCCATGCTTTGCCCATGATAATGAAGCCACCAGATCCAGGCAGGGGCTGCAGAGTGGCTCTCATGCATTCTAGGAGCACCTCTGTGACGCTCCGGTGTCTTGTCCTGCACGTACCACCTCTAGATCTGGAGCTACCAGCCCATCTTTACTCCACTAGCAGTGGAGATAGAGCTGGAAGAAGAGAAACCTCTTGACGTGGGGATTATAGATGGCCAGCAGCTACTGTGCAGGAAAACAGCTTTCAGACACTCCTCGTTCAGTGCACAGGGGAGGCCCAAGCCACAATAACCTGACTTGGGTGGACAAGACTTTGCTTCTCTCCTTCCGAGCATTTCCTACCAGAAAGCTGAGTGTGGGACATACTGAGGAGTGCAGATGCTGCCCTTCATTTAATAAAAAACTCATCAGATAATTGAAATATCTGAAATGACAAACTCCTTTAAAATCTTGATTAATGCAGAGAAAGATAGCAGTCTGGAAGACTCATGCCTCCCATGCTCATGTCTATAGATTATTTTCCTTGATATCCCGCATGGTACTTAGGCCCTGAAAATGATACAATTAACATTTGGAAGTGGTTAATCTCTAGCGGAGCTTGTCATCAACAATTAACATGCTGTCACATCTCTACCACCCGTCAAAACAAATGCCCGAGACCTCCGGGGGCAAATAATGCCTTCAGTTTCCATATCAGAGACACGTATATGTGCATGTCTCCTGCATGATTTAACTGTTTATTGATTCCACTGCCAGAGCAGCTCAGCTGGGCAACAGCCTGGCACCTGGGACTTGCCGATGTAGAGTTTAGCTGAGTGCAAGGATAAGACATTGACCTTGTGCTGATAGCGATGCAGGACAGCTGTTTTGCACGTTACGATGATGAAGACTCTGCTTTGACTTGGGTGGATGAAGGTCAGGATACCTTGCTCTAAGATGGTGCTGATCAGCCCCTGGCACAGTGCTGAAGCCCTCTGTTTCTCCGTTTCACAGGCCAACCTTAGGGCCATCATCTCTTCTGAGAAGCAGGTGACAAAGCTGATGAGCTTCATTGATGAGGCCCTGGCAGAGGTGGCCAGAGTGGAGGAGACCTTGCAGGTTTACGATGAGCTACTGGGAAGCGTGAAGCAGCAGATGGACCACATCCACCAGGAGAACTCCTTGCTACATCACATCCTCTCCAACAAGACAAAGCTGATGGATGAGATCCTCTTCCTCACGGTATGTGGGTTTGCAAAGTCTTCAGCCTGTTGAATCGGTTCCAGAAGCTATCAGTGAACCCCAGACCCTGAAAACTGTTTGCAAAGGCTATGGAGCTTCTCTGGCCTAGAAATGAGGAACTTTGTCTTGATAACATAAGGAAGGACACACAGCTGGGATGGGCTACGGGTAGACTGGTGGCAGTCACGATGCACAGTGCCCTCACTGTGGCCCAGTGCTGTAGAGGGACCCCCAAAGGTCATTTTCATGGGCAAGGTGAGCCTCAGTCTATGTAACGGCATATGGAAAGGCAAGCTTTTTACCAAAATAATACACCATAAATACAAGAATTGTGCTGTAATCCTCAGCTAATCCTCACTTCCACTGGCTATGGTGATCTCTACACCACTGACCTTTTTATTTCTTAGTCACTGCATTTTCCTTAGCTCTCCCTTCCTCCTGCCATCCACCTTGCTGCCAGTAGCCATACCAGCGTTGCCAGCCCATTTGAAACTCAGGCTGAGCCCCTCCGCTGGCACTGCAGCTGTGACTGTGCAGACCTGTTTTTTTTTGCTGGGGACAGAGCAGCACAGCCTTCTCGATGGACAATTGCAGCCTGGCAGCTGAAGGTAGCACTTGGCTGTTTCAAGCCCGTAGGCTTCCAGGTTGAATGGAAAGGGATACAGAGCTGGAAGTGTTTGCACCTGCTCTCTTCTTGCTTTGTTTTCAGACCCACCTCGACCTTGGCAAGGAGCACTGCGAGGCCCTGAGCCGGGCAGACCTTTCCAGCCCCAGCGGCGTGAATGCCTGTGTTGCTGCAGCAGAGGCATTATCTAGCTGCATGAACATCCAGATACAGCCTGGTAAGGCGAGGGCAGAGATTTACATCTGCAAAGGGCAGAGACATCAGCTTATCTGCCACTTGTGCTGCTCACGCACCATTTCGCTGTGGCACAGCCAGAGAGATGTACTGGCACACAGGCTGGCAGAGGTGGCTTTCTTCTGAAGATGTTGCTGGAGCTTCCACATCTTCAGCAGCTTCACCTAGAAGCACGGTCAAAGAGGGATGGGAAAGCCAATGTTACATTACCTCTGTGCATCTGTGGAGAAATATAGCTGGTGGGAAATTGAAATTAGCATTGAAAATGAGGCAAGGGGATGGTAAGCTTCTGTATGATTCCTCTGAAGACTTGGGTGAAAGGCACCATTGTGTGCCATCTGTGTGTACCACTCTCAGAATTCAAAAAGGAGTTGGTGGAAAGATGTGTTTAGAGATTGTGGTGTCTTGGGGCAAGTCAGTGGTCTGCACCTAAGAGTGGAAAAATGGTCATTCTGTGTAGCAATTCCCACCGTGGGTGGTGTTGGAGAGCTGCTGGTGTGTGGGACTTGATCTGGGCATGAGTGTTTGTCCTGGACCGTCCTGATGAAAGATTTGCAATTCCTTTTTAAACTGCCTCATTGTCTCTCTTTGCACAGTATCATCTCCCTCTATTTGTTGGTTTCTGGGGGGCAGCATTCACCCCAGAACTTACGCCTTGAACACCTCTTGCATTTGTCAGGCTGCTGGGTGACAAAAGGCCCCAGTGCCGCTCCGTGCCACTCTAACACCTCTCCTGCTTTATCTTGAGGTTACCGAAAGCTACAGGCTGTGGCGGAGCAGCTGATCATGTTTGAAACACTCAAGCAGAACTTTGAAAACAGCTTCATCAGTCACGTTACAAACATCTTTGAGCTGCAGGTGGGCTTCACTCTTCACACAGCAGCACAACATTCTGAGGAACTTGAATATCCTGGTAAATTAGCACCAGTGGTGTCGGGGATGCCACCATAAAGAATTCTCCAACAGTGTCTCCCCAAAGGCACCTTTTCATATACTTTAACCCTGAGTCATTAATCTTCGGGTCACGTTACAAAGAGAAGTGGTCTTGCTTTAGATTTTTTGCTTTATATTGTCTTGTTTTAATTCAGGAGTGGTGGTGGCTGTTCATTTGTTTGTAACACAAAATCCCAGGAGTAAACCCAATCGCTTGAGCCTTTGATTAACGTTTTCAAATGTTCGTCATGCCATATAAAAAATACGGTGGACATGGTGAGGAGAAGTTTGGAAGGACAATGTGACTCTTCTAGATTTCATTTCATGAAAATGAGTTGCTCCAAAATCCTTAGCATTACAGCCTTAGATGCCTAACATTCACTTTCAAGGGTTGCACCTAGGAAGAGGTGTTTCTGGCAGGGATCTGTGGGATCTCCCTGTGTCTTATCCTATCCACTGCATTTAGCCACAGCATCCCACAGTCCCATGTGATTAGGAAACAACTGTTTTCCAGAACTTCCTGACGCTGTTTTATTCAGCTCTCTCTGCCCTTTCTGTTGCTTTAGGGCAATGCTCAGGTCGATGCTCTCATGCAGCCCTTCGACAAGCTCTCTGCACCAAGCCATGGTCTCCACCATGAGGAACTGGTGCCCTACACCCCGCTCACGGCCTGGCTGAGGAACGCCAACCCAGTTCTCTTCTCTGATCTCCCCAAGGTACGTCTGAAATCCCGAACAAATTTCCGTCCACCAGGTCAACTCACAGTGAGAGCTTCTGTTCTCCAAATCCCTCCTTGGCTGGACATCCCTCTGGTGAATGTGCACAGTAAGATGAGCCACATTCATTCATACAACACTTCGTTGTATTTGATTCAACTGTCCTTTATTTGTAGAGTTCTGGGAAGCCTTTAAAATCCTTGGTATCTTCTGCTAATACGGACTTTGTTAAGTGAATGAGATGGTTCCTTGTATATATATAGAGGTTGGACTCGATAATCTTGAGGTCTCTTCCAACCTAGAAATTCTGTGATTCTGTGATATCACTAAGGCTTGGTTTACATTTTTCTTACCATCTTTTGCCTTTCCAAAGATCTTACACCCCATGAACTTTAGGTCCATCTGATGACTTTTGCTTTAACTGGGCAGCTGAGGAAAAAGCTCTGAGATGGGAGCTGGTCACGGGGAGGTGAGATACAGAGGAAATTCCTGTGCCTGTCCTGTCATTCCAGGTCTATGCCCAGAACCTCAGCAGACTCTACGACAGGGAAATCAAAGCCTTTTTTGAACAAGCCAAAATCCTCTTGTTGGGAAGAAGAAAAGGAAGTAAGTGACTTTCAGATGTGACCTTCGTGCTGCTGAGCAGTGATTTATTTGCAAGTAGGGAACACAGCAATCATCCCCTATCAGGGTGTTACTGTGCCATAAGCTTCCCTCCTGCCCTGTGGCCGGGTCTGCATCTGGCAGCAGGCGACAAAGCTGGCTCTGGTGTGCACCAGGTGGTTTCTGTGTGAGCCACGGCCCCATGTATTATTCAGCATTGTTTAGCTGTTTCTCAGGGCTGTAGCTTCCACGCATCTTGCCGTTTCAGGACTCCCAAATGATGCATGGGTGGCCGGGATCACGTCCTGAGGAGTCATAAGCGAGGGGAACATAGGAGTGCCTGGCTAATGCCTGGTCCATATTTCATACAAGCAGAGCTGGTCAGGCACTTCTCCCTGTAAAGAGATGGCACCAAGCCCGTCCCTGAAGACACGGGTGTATTCATAGCAGTATTTGTGAGAACAGAATGATTTCACAGTGAGCTGGCTGTGGGGCTGTGTTGTCCCAAGGTGATCATTTCAACAGGAATGGCTGCATCTGACTCAAAATATTCCAGTCAGGTGTTTCTGAAGATAAAAAGAGAAACTGATCCGTCTCCTCTGGAAGTTTTTGATTGCACAGAAATCACATTTTCCTTCAGAAAAACAAAGCACTGTAATGGAAAGTTCCATGCCAGCTTGGCCCAGCTTGAATGTCAGAAACCACTTCGCGTGGTGTGTTTAGTCCATCAGAGCGCTAGCCTGGCTGCTTTCAGCTCTGCACCTACTTCATCACTTGTCTGCGGATCCCAGGGGACACCACGCATGCTGGCTGGAGCTGGAGGTCAAAGGAAAGAGGGCTGGTGCCTAGTGGTGGCTGAAGGAGCCCAGCCAAGGGCTCTGCCTCCTGCCCAGCCGACACTCGCTGCATCCCTGGGGCTTGGAGCGCTCAGCATCGCTTCCCTCTGCATCACAGCAGGGGCAGCAGCTCCCCCGGGGCAGTGCTGGCCCTGGCTGCTGGCTCTGCTCACCCCCTTCTGCCCCCCCCCAGTCCGGGCTGCGACGCCCAAATGCCAGGCAGCGGTAGGGAGTAGGATTTTCCCACAAGCTAAGGTACTGACCCTTAATTAAAGTTTTCCCTTTTTGAAATTTTGTAAGTAATGGGGGAAAACACCTCCAGGAAAACTTTTTATAGTCACCACAAACCGATTTTTCCATGCCAGAATGATTTGCCAACCTATGGAGCCAAGAGAGAGAGAATTATCACCAGACTGAAAAAAAAAAAAAAAAAAAAAATCAAAAATAATCAAGAACTCTCCAGAAGAAAAAGAATAACATAAAAAGCATTAAAGCATAAGCTGTGCAGGGAAAGTCAATATGACATTATTACTACCCTTGTAATTTAAAAACCAAAAGATAACAAGCAATAAAATCAAAGGGACAGGCTGAAAAACTGGTAGTAGGAAATCATTTGTGCACAGTGCTGTTAACCTGCTGTACTTGTTGCTGCAAGCTGCCACTGATGCTGGAGGAAGCAGGAAAGCCTATAGCCAGAAGATAACAGGAGAATAAAATGAGGCTATAAAAATAATCCCAGGATAATACAGAGATACAGAATTTCTGGAAGAGGAGGGCATTTCATAAGAGCTGTAAAGGAAGACACTTCTACCATGGGTCTATTGCAACCTTATCTGTCATCCTGAATGTCCCTCCTGGAAGTCTGGCAGATAGGGTAATACAAACAGTTAAAAAAGAAAGATAACCTTCCCATCACCCCCATGGCTCCTTGATGCATGGACAGAGCTTCTCATAGGGAAATGTGCTCTTTTTTTTTTTTGCATAAAAATAGGAATTCCTGATAAAAGAATATGGAACATACTGGCAGCAAGCAAACCCAGGGAATTGGCAGTGGGAAGGCAAACTGCTCCATGGTTTATAAGATAACGTAGCCAAGCCCCATTTCCTGAAGAATGATGATTGCTTTTACTTAAATAGAAGGAAATAACAAAGATTGTGTGGGATAGAGGCCCTGGTTCCTATCTGCAGAGTGATTGACGGACTCTGAGCAAAGGACTTCAGTTCTGCCAGGCAACAGGAAAAACACCATCACCCTTTTGTGTCCCAGGCATTGAGCAGGTGCAGACATGGCTGGGCTGTTAAAGCAGACCTTTATGAAGCCAGTCTTATTAAATAAAGATAGCACAGGACACGCGTCGCAGCCAGCCTGCCTAATCCCTCTCCGTAAACATGAAGCCAGTCGTCTCCTTTCAGCACTTGGTCCATCATTAGCACTCATGCATGCCCCATGAAAAAGTAGTAACTAAAATCCCAGGAGAAACTCCTGTGTCTCCTGGCTTTCCCCCCAAGGCTTTCCCTAGCTCCCACTGCCTTTTTCTACTCACGACCCCAGCAGTGAATTTTTAGGGTTGTTTCCCCGCCTCATAAAGGATTGTTTATGTTGATCCCTTCTAAAGACACAATCTGATGATCTGCTGCCCTGTTTCAAGTGTTATAGAGCAGTTTACAAGGCAAACCCCAAGCTCTTTACAAACAAGTCACTAATTAATGTCTCCTCATTTTTTCATTTTCCACACAAAAACTTAGACCCGTACAATTCTTTCCTGGTTGCTGTGGGGAGAAATTTTTTCCTAGTTTTGCCACTTCTCAGCAAGCAAAGTGATCATTGCCCATTGCATAAGGGTGGGAAAAAAATATTAGGAAGCAGCTCGTTAATTTTCTCCATGGTTTTTGCAAGGCTGGGGGGATGAGAAGGGCTGTCTGTCATCTCTCATCCCTTCTCGCTGCATAGCACATCTGACAAATCCTTTCCAAAGGTAAAAGCCCTGCAGGTATTGGCTCAAATAAGGATATTTTGGATACCACAGGAAATCAAGAGCTGGCCTGAGTCACGCAGGATCTCTGGGGTTAGTGGAATGATACCAACTTTTAGAATTAATTAGAAAATAATAGGGATGTTTCCCCACTGATTTCTTTCCCTGAATATAATTGTTTTTGATTCACATTTCAAATACTTTTTTCAACTTTTCAACTTAAACCAGGCAGGAAAGGAAATGTTGTGGTAAAAACTGGTAGTGTTTGAAAAGTATATGAATTTCCAGATGAACACATAATTGAAGAAAGCAAGTTGCTGAAAAAGCCAACTGTCCCCTTCAGGGATTTGTCTGAATGGCAATTTAGCATAAAAACTAAGCAACAAACATTTCTCCTGAAACTCCTGCAGGCATTTCTGCTGATTTATGCTCTTATCACCCAGGATTTTTCACTCCCCAGTCCTCAATATATAGTACTAAGAGCTAAAGAGCAAAAGGGAAAGTATCACAGCGAAACAAGAAGAAAGTAACGACAGGAAAACAGATGAGAAGGTAGATTAAAAAAAAAAAAAAGAACAAAATTGTATCCCCTGCATATCTGAACCTGATGAAAATCTGATAGGGAAAGGCCAAAACACACTAAAGATCAGGAATAAAGAAAGACATTTCAATCCATTAAAGTGATCAGAGGAGCTGGAGAGGCCAGGAGGGACAGATGTCCAGCCACCACACTGTGCCTGTTGCAGGTCTTCAGGAGGGCTTGGAGAAGCCGATGGTGATGGGGAACAGACAGCACTTTCGCTGGAGCCTCCCAGGGAGCAGAGAAGGACAGGAGGACACACCGGACAGAGGAAACGTCATCAAGGTCAGGAGATGAAGTTTTCTGAATGGTTCACATGTCCCACAGGGGCTGTACCCAGTGCTGCAGCCCATCCCAGGGCCTGTTTTGTACTGCTGACACTCTCCTCGTGGTGGCTTAGATGCCACTTCAGGTGGACATGGACACCCATCCCGATGCCCTCAGTGTGTGCTGGAAGGGAGTTTTAACTTGTGTGCTGGTTTCTGAGCAGATGTTGGAGCAGGTGCTGCGAGAGCTGCAGCCCCTCTGCACCGTGGAGCAGCAGTTCATTGAGAAGTTCTTCCACCTGAGCCAGAACACCACCCAGCTGAAGGTGCTGGAGGTAAGAGTGGGGACCAGGTCCTCTCCAGTGCCACTGGCCCATTGCTCTAGCTTGATACAAGCCTCAGCAGGCACAGAGGGGTGGCTGCTCACCTTTATTGCATACCTGAGCTCTCCTGGGCTCCGGTCCTCTGGCAATAGTCAGCGGTGTCAGGACTGCTGGTGGTGTTGGGACTTCCTGAGGACAAAAGAGAAGTGAACTTAAATGATGGTTTCAGCAAGATCTTGGTGTCTCTAAGCTTTGAATGTGGGACTGCAGTACGATGCCGCATGACTTCTGCTGAAATGAAACCCAGATTTTCAGAGGAAGTTCTTCACTCAGAGGGTGGTGAGGCACTGGGACAGGTGATCCAGAGAGGTTGTGGACGCCTCATCCCTGGAGGTGTTCACAATCAGGCTGGATGAGGCTCTGGGCAACCTGATCTAGTGGGTGACATCCCTGCTTATGGCAGGGGGTTGGAACTAGATGATCTTTAAGTTCCTTTCCAAACTGAGCTGTTCTGTGACTCTATGATGTCAAGCTTTCCTCTGAGAGAGGACATACAAATTATACTTTCCACCTCATTCTCCATTTCAGGTGCCTGCCTCTAAGGGAGGAGAAAACATGGCATCTGCAGAGGATCCTCCTTGCACCAAGCCTCGGAGCCAGTACGTAGATCATGTAATTCATTGCTTTGATGTGGGCATGGCCTGGAGCATCCTACAGGGACTGCCAGAACTGATGGAGAGATTACTATTTTGCCATTGCTGACCATCCTGATTTCAACATTGGTCTCAGGTTTGCACCCTGGACAGCAGCAGAACCCAAAGGCATCATAGCTGGGCTTGCAGAGAGGCAGAGTGCTTCTCCCCAGTGCAGTGGCTCTAATTCAGAGGGGTTCCAGAAAGTGGGGTTTCAAGGCTTCATGTTTCGATCAGCTTTAGTTCCTTAATAGAAAGATTGTAAACTGAAAGCATATTATGGAAAAAGAATAAATAGAAAAAATGCCAGCATAAAAACACTGAAACTTTTCATTTGGATGGGAAAACAGGACATCAGCGTCCTCCCACAGACAGAGATGTGGAAGAGTTGAAGGAGTACCCAAGCAATAAATAAGCTCTACTGTGATACAGAAGGCTTTCTTTCTCTCTTCTGTAGCTTTGCACATACCTCTCTAGGTGGCCACAGCATTAGTGCTCCTCCCCATTTAATTACTCCTTTTTTTATTATTTATTTTAAGACTAGAAGAACCTACAACCCGGCTGCTGGGCGAGATTTTCAGTTCACTAGAGCCCGAGCTGAGAGGCTTTCTAGATGTCTGCAATAAGACCCACCCCTTCAGCTGCTTGCAGGTCCTGGTTACCTTGAGTGACTCCGTCTTTGAGATGTGGGGCTCTTCCTCAGCTCCCCCCTCGTCCTTCCTCAACACTGTCCTGGGCAACATGCTGCTCCTGGCCAAGAGCAGCTTCAACAAGTGCATTGTGAGTGGCGGTAAGAGTAAGGCCAAACAGATAGGGGTGATGTTTGACCTCCTCCAGGGTCTTCTAAACTTCTAACATGGGCTTTACTGAAGGCAGTGCTGGTGTATATCAGACATGGATCTGACTCTGGTTTGAGGAAGACTTAGCCCCTTGTCAATTATGTCTGAGAGATGGAGCACAATAAAATAAACTGCCACGTGTGCCTGCTCTTATCAGGATGAGGACATTGAAGGGTTTTTCCCCACATACTGCTCTGGGAGGCTGTTGAAGTGATGGCTGCATATCAAGTTGTTGGAGCCAAGGTCTTCTGCACTCCTGCTGGCACAGCAGGACTTGCTCAAGGACCAATTGGTAGGGAGGAGAGCATGGGGTGATCAAGATCCCAACAGAATTGAAAAACCTGGCCCCAAGACTGCTGAGGTCAAAGGAAATCACATGTTGGCATCAAGGGCATCTCTGCCAAGACCTGGAGCAGACAGCCTGCTCCCAAACTGGCTTGAGAAGCACCAGAATTGTCAGAGGGGAGAGCCTCTGCCCTTGGGGCTTTGGGTTTATGTGTGAGGAGACAGAACCATGTCTGAGCAAAGAACCACACAGCCTGAGAGACCGAGCGTACCAGCTCCAGGAGAGCAGCTAGCATGGTTTCAGACACAGCCCCAGGCAAGGAAGCTCACCTCTTCCCATAGACTCATGAAGGGAGGCTGTTGCTGTAAGTCCAGCCTTGTAAATGCAGAAAGCAGTACACAATTGCTTGTTTTCTGGCCTGGTGGCTTTGCCTGCTGGAAGATGAGGCTGGGGCCATGACGGACCTGAGCATATTTTTTTTGTAACACTGCCAGGGGACCTTGTGCAAAGAAATCAAGGAGGCGAAGGCACCCAGCAAGATGAGAGGCGGGATCCTGCCCTCTGTGAGCCGCTTCGAGGAGTTTGTGAATTTCTCAGAGGAGGTGTTCAGGACGGCTCAGCGCAGAGGGGAGCTGGACAAGGCACACCTCAGGCTGGCCAGCAGCGTCTTCAGCAGCAGTGAGTACAAAGATTGGTGGCAACCATGAGGCTGCAGCCTCAGGAGTCATCAGCAACCAGCTGAGCCACCAGAGCAGGGTACACGTGGGCTACCTGCCTCCTGAACACTGCTTGGGCTGAAGCTGCCTTCCCCAAGCAAAGACCTGGAGCCTCTGACAAATTCAGACTGCACAGAGTACTGGGTGCATGGTGTCCGGGATGCTTGAAGAGGTTGGGACACAAGCTTAGCTCTGAATCTAACACCAGTCTCTCCTCTCCCACTACAGAGGACATGCTCCTCGCTACAGATCAGACTCCTCACAAGGACAGGTCTCAGGAGCAGCAGTAGCCAAAGAGAAACTTGCCCCAAAGCACTAAGACAGAGGAAGAGGGGCTGGGAGAGCCAGGCAGGCAGCTCTCAGTAGGTCCCTGGCTGTGAGCGCAGGGACCTCCCTTCCCAGTCTGGAGAAGACCTGAGGCACTGCAGAATTAATAAGTCCAAGCCTCCAAGACCCTGAGGTGGTGCAGATGGGCAGATCCTATCTGCAGATGAGCTTGGGGTTGGAGCATAAACAAGCCCTACCATGCTGCAAGCAATCTGTACAGCAAAGTGGGTGAGATAGGGAATGAAGCTAATGAACGAGGGCCAGTATTTGCATTGTAGATAGTTACTCCCTCCAGTATTTCAGAGTCAGTTCAAATAAGATGGCCTAATGACCTGTTTACCATGAGGAGTGAGAAGGACCATCTCTGCTCTGCATACACAGTGAGCTACTTGAGCTCCTGCTCTCTCCAGACCAGCTGGCGAGTGGCTGGCAGCATGGTGAGACCTGATGAGAAAGGTTTGGACAGGGCTGGAATTGAATATCTCTGCTCCCTTTTGGGTAAATTGTTATCAAATATCACATCTCCAAAGCCAGTACCCTGCCCTGGAAGGCAAGGCAGTTGGAGAGCTGAACAACCTGTGATGAGGCTCACCTCAGCCCTTGATTAAGGGCTCCACTGGTGGCCCATGCATGACAGTCTCTGCATCTCCCATCCGTCCTAGCCCAGCCTGCAGCATTGTCTCCCCATACCTGATTTGTTCCTGTCTTTTAAGTCAATAGCCTGTCCTCGGCAAACCTGAAGGTGAACACAGACATGGTCATGATGGAGAATTTCCACCACATCCATTGCTTTCTGTGCCAAAAAAAGATCCAATGCCTGGAGGACAAAAAGAGGGAAGCCAAGCAAAGGTACAGCGAGCACATGGAGAAATATGTCATCACCTACCTGGGCCAGCCACTGGAGAAGCTCAATGTGAGTACAGAATAAACTGACCCATCAAAGGGTCACGGCAATTCATAAAGTTGAGAATCCACAGGACAGGGTCCAGAGGAGGGAAATAAAATTTAGAAACCATGACCTAGGATGGAACAGAGGTTGCTTGCAACAGATTACTAAGGGGTAAAAAATAGTTTTCAAATCTGTGAAAGCTTGTTGTAAGATTGAGGGAGTAAACCCATCTTCTGTGACTATGATGAACAGGACCAGGGGTCATGAGCTGAAGTTCCCACACCTCTGACCACTTACTGCTGGTTTTTACGGCACAGCACAGTGCCAGCTCCCCTTGGGTGACCAGGGGACCAGCTCAAAAGCACCTCTGCAACTCATGGTCTCGGTGCAAGGAGCTGCTCAGCCCCCTTCTCCTGCTCCAGGTTGCATGCCTGCGCCTGGCAGATTCACATTTCTTTTTGCACAGCTGCCTGGACTCATAAGCCTAGCAGAGCTTCACATTTCCCAAGTGACTGCTTTGCTAACTGAGCTAAAAGCATCTGGCTTCGCTAACTCAAACAGGCATCCCCCTTCCTCTGAGATGACGGCTGCTCTCAAGACCCCTCCCTTGCTCTGCTCCTTCTCGACCCACTCACTGGCCTAAAAATATCTCAGACCGAGTTCAGCCTGAATTATTTATAAGACCTGTTCCTTTCAATTTGTTTGCAGCCTTCGTTGTCAAACATCTTGTAGGTTTGACTGGAAGATCAGCTCAGCATCTCATGCTGCTTTCAGCAGTGATATGCCAATGGCTTCAGATCCTTCCTCTGTGAGGGAAAGCATAATTTCATTGCTCCAAATAACATATGAAGGTACTTGTGTTCTGCTCAGACACCTGACAGCCATCTCTTACAGCCTATGTAGCTCTTCACGTTTGAGCTCAGTTCAACATAAAGAGTAGTTGCAAGGGCATCAAGTAACCTATGAGCCCACACCTGTTTTTGAAAGGAGCCCATAACTTTAGGAACCTCTTTCTCCCTGAAAATCCTCAGGATTTAGGATATTTCTCCAATACAAACTGCAGCAGAAATACTCAAGACAGCCTACAGCTTATTGGGCTACATGGCAGCAAATCGAAGGAAGATATTAGTTCCTTTTTTTTTTTTTCCCTTATTAGACCAGAACTGACATCTTGTGTCCAGCTTTGGGGCTCCAGTTTGTCAACAAGCTCACAAGGGGGGCACTAACGTGGTCAGGAAACAGTAACATGTCCTGTGAGCTGGTCTTGCTGAGCCTGGAGAAGTAACAGGTTTAGGGTACCCTACAGCAACCTGTCCTAGGAGGAAATGGAAAAGACACAACCAGATCCATCACCAAGGTGCACAGCAGAATGATGAGAGAACAGTTACAGACCAGTGGAAAAAAGCTAGAGAGGAACAAAGCATGATGAGGATAAAGCATTAATAGTCTGTCCTTGAAGATTTTCAAGGCCCACGTTCAGAAATGCCTCAGATACCCTGGTCTGAATGCACTGCTTATCCTGCTTTCAGCAGGAGGCTGAACTGACTGCCTGAGGTCCCAACAGATTCCATGTCTAGAAAAGCACATGCAGAAAAAAAAAAAATAGAAACTATCAGCATTGAGCCTTTCACAGAGCTACCCTGCTCCCAGTAATTTTCTGAAAACTATCTGAGGTCTGTATCCCTTTGGGCTGGCTTAGCCCTGGGCTCCTAGAAGTGACAGCCATGCCTGTGGCTGGATATGCACTCCTTCTGAAACACCTCCTTAGGGGGCAGCCTTTCCTGCATATATGCACGATATCCTCAAAGTACTGAGAAAACTGAAGTTCACAGTTTTGCAGATTTTGGGATTCCCACCCCATTTGAGTCCAAACCCTCTCTAGCATGAAGCCCCAAGGAACACAAGTAATTTTTCAGCAGTCCCATAGCTCCATGGTAATGCCACCCCTAGAGATCCCACATGCTGAGCAGGAAGGGAAGGCAGAATTGATGAAATGCCCTAAAGCACAGCCAGGCCTGAAGAGCAGCCCTGCTTTCCTGGAGGACAAGCAGTCTGATGCTCCTTTTCCACTTGGTCCTGGGAAGGAGACTGCGGTCAGCAGCCAGGTTTCACCCCTGACACAGGTGTCCACCTTCATGCAGCTCATCAGTGGATGTCTCCTTGCTTTTCCAGCACTTCTTTGAAGGGGTGAAAGCCCGCATCGCTCAGGGGGTGAAAGAAGAGGAGGTCAGCTTCCAGCTGGCCTACAGCAAGCAAGAGCTGAGGAAAGTCATCGAGAGGTACCCTGGCAAGGAAGTAAAGAAAGCCCTCGAGACTCTCTACAGGAAAATCCACAAGTATCTGTCCCCAGAGGAAAATCTCCTGCCGGTAATTGTGGTGTTATCTGGGTGTGGTGTCATGATTCTGGGGGGGGGGATTCAGAGCTGCAAAACAGTGGGTCTTCTCTTGAAGTTCCTTCCTTCTGGCTTGTTCTGTCATAGCGTGGCAGAGTGTGCATGGTTTATCTTCTTGCAGTCAGCCCCAAAAGGCTGATGCTCTGTTTTTCCCTAGGTGGTGTGGCACGCCATGGAGCAGGAGCTCATACGTCAGTACCGAGAGCTGCAGGATCTGATCCAACGTTGTTATGCAGGGTCAGGGATCACCATGGACTTCACCATGGAGGACTTGCTGAGCTATTTCAACTCCATCACTCTGGCCAGCGTGTAGAGGCAGATGCTGGTTGATTGAGACCAGCTCAGGGATCCTCTGCAGCTACACCTTCAGGAAGCTAAACTGAAATGTAAAGCTTCCCAGGCTGAAATTTGATATACATTGCCCTGCTCAGAACCTAACACCAAGGTGCAGCTACTTGTCAATATTAGACTAGATCTCCTCTGGGGAAGTGGAGCTTCCAGAGCCAAAGCACAGCTTCCTCCCACCAAGAAATCTTTGTGCAGCCAATGAAAAAAACTCCCAGACCTCAAGTTTCTGCCAAGGTGAGTGCCCACGCTGGGCATCTTCAGCAGACCACCGCCTACTGTGCCACACAACTGGATCATGAAAGACATCTGCTCTCCAGGACTCTCTCCTTTTTATCTACTCACAGATGTTACAGTGAGCCTGTGCTGAAGCAAGAGGGTCACAACGCATCAAGCCACCCAGATACGCACAGTGTCATTATATCAAAGCATGCACAATTACTCTACCAATTGGAGTGAAGTAAACGCTACTGTTTTAGCATCTCAGAGAATCTGCTTTTCAAGGAATGTCTTTTTTCTCACCCTATTTTCTTACAAAGCATCCCATAAGGATGTCACAGCTTGTTACTATATTGTTGTTTTAAAAAATATAGTCTTAATTCTTACGTCCTGTGTTGGTGACTTGGATGCTGACATCCTATCCAGGATAGCCTTGTCTTTAAAAAAAACAAGCAAATAAAAAAAACAGCTGAAGACTCTGAGCTTCTTGGTTCAACACAAAGCAAATAAAAGCACTGATCACACTACTTGTATGGCTTGATATCCAGGAATTCACTAAGATCTCAGAACAGATACGAGCCATTTTCCAGCCCCAAGGACAGTCACTTTTTTCCACAGAGTGCCTAAGAGAGGCCAAATCCTCCCCACTTTTCCCCCCCACCTAGGAGGTTAGCCCTGTCCATACTGCCATTTCTGGGACTTGTTGACCCCAGATCACACTACCTGATATGGGTCTAATGGGTCAGTAAGCACACCATCACCATGCAGGTCCATAACAGTGAGACAAGGTCACGATCCAGGCCAGCGGTCTAGTGAGCTGGAGTCCAGGCCAGTAGGGCCCATGGCCAGACAGAAGCACATTTGGGGCTGAGGTGGAGACGAGCAGCCCCACACCATTACTCAAAGAGAGGCTGATAGCCCTGATCTGAACTTAAATTGGCTCCTGGGCCCATGGGTGTGGGGTGGAAGCCCCAGGTGAGACAGCTTGGAGCTGATAAGAGCTGTTCGTGCCCTCAAAGACCTGTTTGGCCTCAATGTAGGCGTTACTGGCACCTGTGAGAAGAGCTTTGAGAGTTTTAATAAAGAAAAAATTATAGGATTTATATTTTAAATTAATAATAAAATAAATTATTAATAAATCAAAAATAAATTATATTTTTTCAGATGAAAGTGAGGTTTGGGAAGCTAAATAAATAAATAAAAGCAACAGACTTTTACCAAGCTGTGTCTGTGCAGCACACACATATCAGCCTGCTGATACCTCCTTTGTATACACTATTTCTACCTCAGCTCTGCATTCTCCAGCATTGGAAAACCCACCGTGACCTTAAAAACCAGGAAGGCTCAAGGGTTCTGTTGCATGTCCCAGGATTAGTTTATTTATCCAGCTCCTTGCTAGTTGACAACAGGTGTTCAGAGACAGAAAATAACACACAAAGTAACTTTGGGGGAAATTCTGTGAGCTAACTTAGACAACTGGGGGAGAAAAATCATGGAATTATAGAATTACAGAATGTTTTGGGTTGGAAGGTGCCTTTAAAGGTCATCTAGCCCAATCAATCTGTGCTGCACATAAAGGACACAAAACAGGCATTTTGCTCCCTCCCAGCATCCCCCCAGATGTCCTTTCTCTCAACTTGGGGGGCAGAATGCAATACATCAGACTACATTTTCAGCTATTTCCAAATTTCCACATATTGGAAGTTAAGCTTTTTTTTTTGCTTTTTTTTTTTTTTTTTTTTTCCCCACTGCGCATAGTGAAGCATGGGCAGTTTGTGTGCAGAAGGTCTGCGCAGAATGATTTTAACACAGCATGTCCTGTGCCTTGAACCACTTCCCTGGCAGCTTTTCCCCAGCCTGAACAATTTGCTCCCTTGGAGCCAGCTGCCCAGAGAGCTTCAGACCTTTCAAAACTCCATTCTATTTTTGGCAGCTTTGTTTTCTGTAGATCACTAACTCAGCCTCAGGCCATGGAGAGCCTCCTTGGAGGAGCCTGTTTACAAGAAGGTATGTCCAAAAAGGTGTCCAAAGCTGTGCACATCACCCTGAGGTTCCTTTGCTATTGCTTCTTGCTATACATTAGCTGTTAGGACAGCGAGTGTCTCGCTGGGCAATAAGATCTCAGCATGTTGCATGGTAGAAAATAATTCTGGAGGCAAAGAGGAACATTGTCTGCTGCAGGGGAAGGGGTCTGCTGCAGCTGCTTGCCACAGCTCTTCTCTAGGGACATCCTTACCATCTTCTTAACAGTATGCCACACCAGTCTGAGCAGCAAGCTCAACAGTGTGCTTTAATTTAGCACTTTATCTCAGTTTTCCCTTGCAAAGAGAAAGGTAAGTCACTAAAATAGCCTGGTTTTTTTCAAGCAGCTCTGTGTGGTTGGACTTTCAGGTCATTAAGGTCAAAGTACACCTCTGTGGGGAGCAGTGCTTAGAGCTCCTGTTTCTAATCAACACTTATTTTATTGTTTTCCCCTTTCTCCTGTGACGTTACTCCTCACACAGCTCAGCTCCGGGCAGCACGAAGAAGGTTGTAAAGCCGGGCACGCGCTCTCCAGCACTAGCTCTTCTGCTTCTCCTGCAGGTACTCAGCCTATTTTTTTGCAATCTGGTTTCCTTGTGGGATTTGCAGAGAGGCCAACAGGCTTACTGGTCACGCAGGAGGGGAAGGTTGCCTTGGGGAGGTTTGCTGCAGGCTGGGCCCTGCAGCTAGGGAGCACCCAGGAGAACTTCCTGGGTGGGAAGGGCTTCGTGGAGGTTCTGAGCCCGGACCGGTCGGAGGTGAGGTTGTCAAACACCAAATGCTGGCTGTGACAAGGAGGAGTGGTGCAGGTCAATGGGGTCCTGCTCCAAGTGAGCTCCTCTGACTGTGAGGACCAGATGTCCCAGTGAAGCTGTGCCTGGTTCTATGCTGACCTTGCTCTTGTGTCAGTGGGGCTTTGAAATCTCTCCTTGCCAGCCGTTTCCTATGCACTCTGCTGCAGAAGGGCAATGGCAGATGATATGAACCCAATACAAGAAAATGCCAAGACCCACTGTAAATCCAGACTGCCACCCCTCCCCTCCCCCCCGTGCTGCATCTCCATGAACCTTTGGCATCAGCCTCACACTCTGCTTGCTGCTAACATCCAGGAGTTGGAAGGCAAAGACCAAAGCAAAAAGGGGTTGGAATTGTGGGCTGTTTTCCCAATTTGCATCACTTGGTGCTGACTTAGTGTTGAGAGGGTTTATTGCCCACCCATTTCTTTCCCTGAGAGGCAGCAGGAGTATTGGACTTCCTTTATGCAGTGGTGTCAGTGGAGAACCTGGTGAGTGTCTCAGAAGGAAGAATTGTCACTTGTGTCAGGATTTGGAGAGAGAAGTAAATGTAGGCAAGCAGAGGGTTGTTAGAGATCTGAAGGAAACTTACTCCATTTGCTGTTATCACAACTCTCCTGGTTTCCATGGCATGGCTTTCTGAAAGTAAAATCAACCAAAACTGAACTGAAATGAAAACTTCTGCTCCCTGGAGCTCAAGAAGTGTTTGGTCAACACTCTCAAACACAGGGTCTGATTTTTGGGTGGCCCTGTATGGAGCCAGGAGTTAGACTTGGAGATCCTTGTGGGTCCCTTCCAACACAGGCTATTCTATGAATATATGAATTTATTGCTTCTGTACTTGTGCCACCTGCAGGCCAAAAGAAAACCCATTTGATCTCCATTGACAGTTCAGTTAACAGCTTCCTGGATCGTTTCCCTGAGCAGCTGGATGCTCCTCACCTTCCTCTTGTGTGGTTTTGCACTCTGTTCCCAGCCCTGAGACGATGTCCTGGAAGGAGGAACATATGAGTCCACCCCCATGTTTCATCCAGCGCCTGGACCACCTCGTGTTGACTGTTAAGAGCATTGAGGACACTGTCGCCTTCTACTCCAAAGTCCTGGGCATGGAAGTGGTGACTTTCAAGGTAACATGGGGGAAAGGCCTAGGAGACCTGAAGTAGTAGTCCTGAGCCAGTGGCTGGTTCCTGTGGATTTGACAGTATCTCTGGGATTTCTCCTTGGTCTGGGGATGGTAGAATTAACGAAGTCAAGCAGTTGCACTCACATCCCAGGGCTACAGTGAGCATCAATCTGTTCTTCAGATGGGCACAGATGGCAGGTCACTGCCCTACATTTGTGTGGGTATCAGGTCTCAGTTGCCATATAAGTCTGAAGAAATATTGGGGCCCTGCGAAGAAACGAGGTGTCAGAACCTCCTTCCTCACCGTCTTCCTACTGTCTCATCTTTGTTCCCTCTGAAGTTCCCAGCTTGTGTGCGCTATTTGTATGGCTGTCCCACAGGCAGGATGGAGGGTGCCCAGAACTGAAAATTCACATCTTTATGGCTTAGAAGCAACTGCAAGTGGCCGTGGGACTTTCTTGGGTCACTGCATCTCCAGGGATGTGGTGGGAATCTTGCAGCAGCCAACTCTTGCCTTGGGTTACCCTAGCAAGAGCCCAGAGTTAGCAGGACTACAGCCATGTCCCCAGGACTTTTAGGACTACACAGCTGAATGGATGCTGAAAGCTTCCAGCCCAGGAAGTCTCTTTGATATTGATTTTTTATTTTATTTTATTTTATTTTATTTTATTTTGGTGGGGACAGGGAAATCGCAAAGCTTTACGTTTTGGCAACCAGAAATTTAACCTGCATGAGGCTGGGAAGGAATTTGAACCCAAGGCTCGCCATCCGGTCCCCGGCTCTGCAGATATCTGCCTTATCACACAGGCACCCCTGGAGCAGCTTCTGACTCATCTGAAGGTGAGCAAGGTGTAGAGTGTGCACAGGGCAGTGTAACCCTGGGAGGCATGAGGCCAGGGCCTCACAGGTGACACTTTAAAGGTCTGTGCTTTGGGGAATGTCAGAATTTTCTCATACAATGCCTCATGCTTTTAAGGCTGGAGGGAAGAGTGCACAATGACCTGATAAAAATCCCTTGAGCATTAAACTCCTGCTCTTATGTTTCCTCCCAGGCCTGTGGGGTGATCATTGAAGAAGGTCCTGTGGCCAGGACTGGTGCTGTGGGTCCAATAACATCCATCTACTTCCGAGACCCCGATGAGAACCTGATTGAGGTTTCTAGGTACAGCACAGACATGAGTGCAGTCAGCGGAGGGGAGCCCTAACCATAACCCATACTCTCTGCCTGAGTCCCAGCAGGAGGTATGATGCAGAGGCCAGGATTTTGATGGTCAGTATACAGATGCAAGCCTTCATCTTGTAAATCTACGACAAGTCTCAGCTCCCAGCTGTAAAGCTGCATGAACCTTGAGGGCTTTCCAAAGGCAGGATCTGCTCCAGCTTGCTCTGCACTCACCCCTGGATGTGAATCCTACTTTTATAAATCAATGTCAATGGAGACTTCATGACCTTCTTGGGAGATCCATCCTGCTGAAACCCATCTCCTCTCTGGGAACTGAGAACTGGGCTCAGCGTCTGACACACAAAGCTGTGGCTCTGTGTCTCATACTCAGCTCTGCATAAATACTCGAATATTTATAGGGTTTCTGTCACCGGGGATGGGAGAAAGCAGCAATGAGGAGCAGCAAGGAGGTGGCTGTAAGGAGGGGAGTATTTCTAAAGTCAGGGAGCTCACCTAGATTTCTGCAGGGGTGAAGGGGAAATGAGGTGCAAAGAAGACAGTGACATCAGGCACACAACTTCTACATTGGCTCTCCTTGCAGCTCAGCATGGTTGTCTTGGACTGTCATCTGAGTTTCCTTCTTTCTTTAATACTTCAATTATTTAAAAAGCATGAAGGAACAAAGAGGGGTTACTTGGGGTTTTTCCAGGAGAGCAGTTCCCCAGCTGGCCACACTGCGGTAGCAATGTTATCATCAAGGAAACAGTGCTGGAATGCAGAGAGAACTCTTCTGACCTCTACAGTCAAAATCACCTCTAAAACGAAATAATCAGTGAATTGATTTTTTTTTTAATGTTATTTCCTGGAAAATCCATCTCCTCCATGGTGGAAAAAAAGCAAATTCCTAATAAATGCAGTGCTTCCAATTACCCAGATCTTGTGTCAGTGCTGGCAGTAGGGATGAAAGCTGTCTGTAGCTCACTTTGAACCATTTGTGGGAGTGAGTGACAAGCGCTCCCCTGGGAGAAGGCATCACAACGCACCACCTTTGCCCTGTACTTGCAGAATAGGAGGGGACCCCTGGAGAAGGGGACCCCTGGGGAAGGGGGAGCATCTGGGCAGGGGCCCCGGTTCTGCGGCCGCTCTCCAGGGTGCTGACAGCCGCCGAGCATCCTTGCTCCTACCAGCCCAGCCCCAGCTCCCAGCTCTGCTGGCCTGGGCTTCTCCCTGCCCAGGTTCTTGTTCCAGCCCTACCCTGTTCATTTTTGGCCTGGGTTTGTCCTTACTGATTGCTTGCTTACAGGTGCCCTGCCTGGCTCGGCACTGGAAGTGTTGTTTTACTCACTGAGCTCGCTACTGTAAATATGTTTGGGAAGAAAGGTCTCCTGTTCTTAATTTTATTTTAAGCATCATTTATCTTGGAACAGCAGTAGGAAGAAGGACAATGGCTCTTTTCTAATTCAACTTGACAGGAGAAGTTAGGAAGTTTATTTGCACCATATTAATTACTGAATTACTTTCAGTGTCACGCAAGCTGGCCCATCGTTTCCACGGGGCCGTTTTTTCCTATGCTCTTAAAATACCTCACTTTCCTTACCAGGGGGCTAGGCCTCCTAATTTTTTAAGGACATGAAACATTCATTGTTTGAAACTGGAAATACTGAGTCAGACATTTTTCTGGGGTAAGAGACCAGAGGTGTTTTCAGGATCCTAGGCTTATAGAAGAAATACCATGAAAGAAAAAACCCTCACGTATGCCTTCAGCTTCCGGATATTTTGGAAAAGCTGTTACTGCTTCAGCTGATAGGCTTGTACACTACCAGCATTCCTGAACCTTCCCTCCCTTATTTTACACATTTTCTGCTGAAACGTGTCAGGATTGTGCCTTACTGGATAGCTGAGACAGCAGGCTGAGAAAGTGGGAGCAGTTTGCCGTTGTAATGTTGGCAGCAACAACAGATCTTCAGGCCCTTGTACTTGTGCAAGCCTCACAAGAGCCTTGACCCTCTCAGACCAAGGACTGACAATGATCAATGTCAAACGCTACAAGCTTGAAGTGGCTTCCTCCCTCCTAGAGGGGTGATGGCACCTAGGAGAGCTGCACTCAGAGAAAACTACGAAGTTAGGAGCTCTTGCCAATGTGTTATTTGGTGTCTACTAACCTTGCTGAGTGTATAGCGAACACATTTTCCCAGTGGGGACGTGAATTTGGGTTTATTTAAGACTGTCTCAGACTATCAGGGATAAACAGGGATTCTCCCTTTCCCAAACAATGACCTTGTAGCAAGTTTTGCTAAAGACCTTATCGCAACCTGGCAGTGTTGGAAAGCAAGTAGGATGAATCAAGTTTAGAAGAGCTTCTGGATCTCATTGACAAAATGGAGCCTGAAACCCAAATCTAACTGAAATGTTCCCTCCACCTCAATCCCACACCCCACCCCACTCCGGCACCAATAGATGAAAGGTGATAGTTCCCTTGTTACCTTCTCAGCTTCAGCTCACTCTGTCCTAGCCTCTGCTGGGTTCCACTTCTAATTCAAAAGCCATTGAATCGTATAGTATGTGTTTGGTTTAAAAACTGGAAACCTACATGATGTAGAATTAAATCTTTAAGCAGAAAATGAATTTACTTCAGTTCTTTATTTAGAAAGACTCAGTGTGACTATGCTTAGACAGTAGGAGAGAGTGGATTACAACAGGTGGGCAAACATTTTTGCTCTGACTGGGGAATTCTTTGAAGAGCCCACTACCAGCAAGCTAAAAAGGAACCAGCCCACATTCCTTGCCTGTCTAGACCCATCTCCCAGCAGAAAGCAGCCCTGAATTCTCCAACAGGTTCTGTACCCACATCATTATCACACTGGAAACAGGTCCTTTGGATCAGCAGTCACAGTATTTAACGCACAGAGGAATATTGCATAGTTCTCCATCTTGCTGTTCGGAAAGGACGCAGGGTAAGAAAGCCTTTCTGTGAGTGGTTGCTCAGGAGCACAAGTACAGATCTTATCCCAGCCAGAAAGATGATTTAGAGATGCAGTCTTTTTATGCTTTCTCTCCTCTTGGGGGAGAGAAATAGGAATTTCCCAACACGAGTCACAGCGTGCTTGTGCTAACCATTGAGAGGTGCCCATCTCTTCGCCGACTACACAGGTGACCTCTGGCAAGCTAGCTCTAAATAGGTGTGGGGTTACCTGCCCAAAGCCAGGAGGGATGGTGTGCCACAGCCCTAGGATCACCTCGCAGGATGTGTAAGATATAGATGTAAGAGAGCTGCACGATTCCTCACCTACCAACTGCTTTTCATTCAGAAAAGACAGACAGGTTTTTAAGGGTCATTGAATGATCCCTTGCGCAGAGAGAATTGACAACCACTTCCCAAATGCTGCAGAAATGGAAGGCTTTTGCTGAAAAAGTAGTTAAAAAAAAAGAATTCCTTCTGTGCCTGAGAGCTTTGCAGGCAAGGCTGCTTACAGTAACTCTGATAGATTTTTCATCTGGCCAGAAAGACTACCTAACCATGATCCAAAAAGTGCCAGGAGGAGCATTAAGAAAAGCACACAATTTGCAGTTGGATGTCCTCTTCCCAGACTCAACAATTAGGCATTCCATACAAAAATAACTTTGAGCTCAGCTTTAAAAATATCTAGACTATCCCTTGTGGGGGACCAGTTTCCAGATAATACCCCAGGATTCACATAGATTCCCATGGGATGTTTTTTGGTATTTGTAGTGGCCTTTCAGCTACTGAGAATCAACGTAAGTCAACACTCAATCTGTGTAATAAGTGCTCACACAGACACACCTTCCGCCTCATGGGCTCCTCTGATACTAAAGCGTCTACTTTGACTTCAAGGGGTAGGAAGTTTCCTGCCATTGGAAATGAATAGTAAAGCACCAATGAAGAAAGGAATCAGAGTTTCACTGGAATAAGTCCATTTTCAAGAACCCGTTCGCTGTTCCTTCACAGGCTGCAGGCCAGCTGGGAGCTATCTGACATATTCTCCAGGTTGTCCACCATAGTGATGATGGTTTCTACTTTTTCTTCAGGAAGAACGTGAGAGGCATTAGATCGAAACTTCTTCAGGAGCGACTCTCTGCTCAGAGGCTTCCTCCAGTGCCCATAGAAAGTGTCACATTTGCCTGTGAGGACATCCCCGCTGTGCAGGAGCAGCGCCACCTCTCCATACATCTTGTCGAAGTTGGCCACATTATCTTCAGGGTGCTCCACCACCACTTTGTCCAGCAGCTCCCTCAGCTCCTGCCGGTGGATGCTGCTCTCTGTGAAGGAGCTGAGGCCCACCTCGCCATCCAGCAGGGCTGTACAGGCATTGAACTGGAAGGAGTGCCTGGCCTGGTGCTCGGAGCTGGGGAAAGGCCGGTTGATGTACTTTGACACTGGGATCTTCAGCACAATGGTACGGATCAAAGAGGGAGAGAAGGACCCTGCATAGTTGATGAAGAGGTTCCGGACAGACAAGGCAGCATCCACCACCCAGTGCATCCCCAGGTGGGCTGGGAAGCGCTTGAAAGCGATATCCTGCTTCTCCAAGAGGAACTCGTGATGGTCACTTGGTGTGGACAGTGGCTTGGGCTGGTAGACACTGTAGAAAGCGCTGAACCCAGAGCAACCAGGGATGTCATCCAGAATGACAGGGTTAGCCTCCATCCCTCGGGCAGCCAGCAGCGCCGCTTCAAAGCCCAGGCGGGTGGCATTTCCGATGTGCAATGGCTTGGCTTGGGTGGCGGCGTTGGCCATGGGTGCCCCTGCGAGCGAGGCGGCGATGCCCAAAGCGTGGGCACACTGCGTCATGCTGAGGGAGAGCAGTTTTGCCGTGGCCGCTGCACTGCCCATGGTACCAACCACTGAAGGAGGGTGGAACCTAAGGGGGAAAGTGCAGGTATGAGCATGAAACCGCCAAACCAGCCAGTGGAAATCCCTCATGGCTCTGTTGTGTATGGGATTCACCTGTTTGAAACTTCATTGGAGACCACACAGTGAGGCCAGCATCTTCGGAAATCACTTTTTAATTTTCCCTAAGGGTAGGTGTCATGGTTTGTGTCCATACAGCCAAACTTTCACCCTGTCTTTCACCCTTCCAAAGAAGGCGGCCTCATGCAACATGCCCAAGAGCAACCGCTCCTGGTTGATGTTGTCTCTTGGACTACACGAGGGTCTCAGTCATCGTGATGAGGGGTTTGGCACAGTGGCCCTGATCCTGCAGAGCTGTGTGAGCTACCAAGAGGGGACAAGTTGTGTGCTTATGCTTGTTTTTCTAACTGAAATTGCTGTAGCATCTTCTAGCCCTGGTCACTCACACCAGCCTACTAGGAAAAAAAAAAAAAAGAAGAAAAAAAAAGGAGATTTACCTTTTGGGAATGTTGTGAGCCTCAGTGGAGAAATGCATGAGCCTTCCTTGTACTTCCAGGCCCACGTTAAATGCCAGGAGGAAATCCAGGCCATTGGGTTTGGTGCTTGGAGGTAGCATCTGGGAAGCAGCCAGGAGAGCCGGCAGGACAGCCCCAGATGGGTGAGTAGCAGGGTGCCAGGTGTCATCAAAGTCCATGGAGTGAGTCTGCCAGGGAAATGGAGATAAGGGTTTGCTGGTGTAGGGGGCTAGGAGCCAAGGGTGTCCTTGCTGCTACTGCTGAGGCTACATCTGTAACAACATCCACCCAGTCATCCTGAGGTCCCCACGGTGCTTGGTTGGTCCCCTCTAAAAGCAGTGTGCAAAACTACAGAGCAACCCAGGACTTCTTGGCCCCCATAGCCCCTCTCAGGAACCAGACTGCTTCCTACAATACTAATTAGTGTTTTGAAGGCACCACAAAGCAGAGCTTCTCCTGGAAGAGCCTGCCTTACCGCAACACCGTTGGTGAACGCGGCCAGCGTCGGGGAGAGCTTCATGCCTGGCCTGCCATAGACGGAGCTCACGGCAACTGAAGAGTACAGCTCCTACAAAAAGGGACATTCAGGAGAGGACCTTGAGTGAAGGATTGATTGTATGATGCCCTACTGCAAGGCAGAAGTCCTACATCATCCATGAAATAAAGCCTTGCTCGTGGTGGTGGGGGTGACCGTGGGGACCACAAACACCCAAGGGAACAGGGCTGTTCCTACCCGGCAGTACTGCAGAGCAATATCAAACACAGGCGTCGTGCTGCCCATGAGGCCGACCCCAATGCTGTCGAGGATCATCCTCTTGCTTCTGTAACGGACGGTCTTGGTCAAGTGCTCGGGCCGAACCGCATGGATGAAGGAGGCAAAGCTGCTGGTCACGGTCTCCTCGGGAGCACTCCTGGCCACCACTGCAGAACCAAGAGAGAGGGGGAATGGGTAAGAAGTACGTGGGCTGTGTGCTGACAGCTTGCAGCTCTTCACCCTTTGGCCCCACTGAATTTGCTGAAGGGGGAAGAGAGCTGGAGAGCACAGGATCTGGCCAGCATGTCCCTTGGGTCACAGAGCGTCATACAGCCCTAGACAGCTGATGGGTTGTGATTCACAGACAGCAGAGAGGTGCTGCTGGGAAGGGGATTGGCATCTCCTCCCTCATCAGCAGCACAGGGAGCTCGAGGCAAGCAGACCAGCGTGACTCCTCTCCTCCATGGGTTTCCAAAGGTCCACGGTGCATCCTGGCTCCTGCAGCCTTCGCGTGCTGTAAGGACTGCTCTGGGTCACTCCTCTGGTGGCTTCAAGGGGGTTCAAGTGAAGCAGGGCTCAGCCACATCCCCCCTCTTGGGTTTCAAGCAAGCATCTTTTGGGGGTGTCAACACAAACTATGTCCCCATGTCTGGAGAAGGAGCAGAGCAAGTGCCCTGCCCCATTATGAGTGGAGCCCTGTTGGGAGTGTATCAACCAAAACCCAAACTAAGCGTAACCCCAATTGCATTCTATAGCTTCCATTGCTTTTGGCAAGCAGCATTAGACCCAAAGCCTGGATTTAGCTGTAAGTTATCTGCAAATTTAGCCCTACGTGGTACTGAGGTGTCTGGGCTCAGGCAGTAAAGCTCTTAAGCCCTATACACTCAGAAGGATGCTAGTGATTAAAAGCAAAAAGGCCTTTGTGTGTTCTTACATCATTCAGCCCAGCACATCAGAGGCTTTAGCCTGTGCTTCAGAAGGGGATTAGACCAGAAGATCACCTGAGCTTGGTGTCTGAAGGGAGGTTTTTTTCCTGTCTCTGAAAACACCTTTTTGGTAGACAAGAAGCAACACATCACGCTTCCCAAGGAAAAGTCAGTGGTTTTTTGTGTTCATGTAACATAGAGCTGGGCAGATAACACAGACTACTGGTACTTTTGTATTTGGAAGTTACCATTTCCAAATCTTTGGAGGTGTTTAAATTCTATGGAAAATATCCAATTTGGGACCACTTTTATTTCAGTGACAAATTGCCTTTTTTTTTTTGATGATTTTATAATTCGTAGAATTACAGTCATTAGGATCCACTATAGTTTGTAATATTTTGAGAGCTCACATGAGACTAGGAAAACTAGAAAATTCAATATATCTAGTATTTGCATGATTTCCCATGTATGTGTATGTACCTGTGTATGGTGGTGGGGCAGACATACGCATGCATACAAATAAGAGACAGCACTAACGTCCAAACGAAAACAATCACACAAAAAAAGTAGAGATGAATGAAGCAAGAAAATAAAAATACTTTCTTCCAACATCTTAGAGGAAACCTCATCAAAATCAACAGGTACTTATGACACCATATTTTTTTAAAACCGAAAACATCCCAATCAAACAAAATGACCATTCCCTAATTTCACTAGGATGCATTCATTCGTAAATGTCATGCCCACTGACTCACAGTTTGCTTGAAAATGTGTTTGGACTCACCTAGAGCCTAGGAGTCTGAAATCCACTTGTAAACACAGCTGAGAATGTCATCATTGCTGTGACTCACAGAAATAGAATCCACCCCTCGCAGCGGCTCTGCGAAATGGATCGCTATAGGAATCTGTACCACTCAGCAGTTTGGAAACCCTTCTGCTGCCAAAATCGGTGCCCTCCCTGTGTACGTGGAGAGCATCTCCCGTAGACCACAAACGGAAGCACCAACGCCCTCAAGGAGGGGGAAAGTGAGGTCCAACTAGACTGGAGAGGCTGTAGGAAACTCTGCCTGAATCACACTGCGCCCATAAAATGTTCATGGCTTCCTTCCCATCATCAATTACTCTTTGTCACTTCAGTAATCAGCAATATTTTTTAACCCTTCAGTTAAAGACACTTAACGACAGCCGTGTTTTTATCCTGCTATGACAGCTGCGCTGCAGAATTTTATTTAAAAAACAAAAGAAAACAACACTGTCTAATAAACCTGTCCAAGAGCAATTGGATTTGCATGGATTATTATTATTTCTGTTGTTCCAAGTGTTCATTAAAAGCCACAAATTGCACTTATTGCATTAAGAACACATCTAAAAAGGAGTTAATAGACACAATTTATAACAGACCAAGTGAGTGCATTGCACAGGTGTGCTTGATTTGTCTGAAGTGGGAAGCTGAGTCTGTGCAGCTGTGAGACACGGAGAATTATCAGTGAATCACTTCAAGCAATGTAAATAGCAAGATCAGATGTGAGAAAGTGAGGAGAGAAGAGTTAAGAATCTAAGCAATGAGAGCTACAATTCAAATATCTGCAATTTATGGTCAAAGTGTAAGAATTTGGAAAGTCTGGTTCTCAATCAGTTAAAGACGGTTTTAGCACAGGGCTAGTAAGCAACATTTTTACCACTTTTTCCACCCAGGGCAATAATTACCGTAACAAGACCCCTAAGCACATCTTCAAAGCATTTGAGAAGTCTAGCTCAGTATGCTTAGCCCAGCTACTTAAAAAAAAGGAAGAAGAAAAAGAAAAAAAAAAAAGAAAAAAAAAAAAAAAAAAAAAAGATAGGGAATGCTGTTCTGCAGAGATACAAACCGTGAGCAGCAGTTTTATGCACTTGCCGAGAGCTTGCCAAGATCTTCTGGGATTTCTAGAGCAAAGACAGAGAAAGACCATTTGTCACCTAAGCTGCTTGAACTTTTTCAGAGCCGTTTTACTGGTTGTGCCTCTAACATGGCATTGGAAGACACTCAGAGATCAAACGAGTGGATAAAGCTGACTTTCAGAGCCTACATATTTAAAGGAGAAAAAAAAAATAATAAAAAAAAAAAATTCCAAAGCTCGGTCCAGCAGGGGTGCCAAGAACAGCCAGGGAAATAAAGCAGTGCAGTCGAAGGGGCAGCGCGGACTTCTCAGACCTACCATGAAATCCTCCTACAGCTGCGAAAAGGACCAGCTCCAGGTGGACGGGAGGAGGAAGACCCACGCAGCACATCCCAGCAACAACAACCCCCCCACGGCACGGGGTGAAACACCCTTGGGATGTGTAAAAGGACCAGGCGTGGAAGGAAGGGGTTAGTAACTGTCAATAAAGCGTCTGCGAAAACCATCCGGTTTTGTTAATGTTGGGGCAGGTTCCCGTTTCATGTCACGACAGTTTTGACCGCTTAAAGGAACCACCCGGAAAGTGACACGACCTCCTTAAAGTGAGAAAGGAAAGATGAGAAACGGATAGGTTTTGTACACAAAATAGTATTTACCTGTAAAGTTAAGTAGACCATTCTGGTGGCTGCTCCCACTGCTTAATGCCCAGCTCTGCACTACTCTATTCAAGGGATGGGAGAGGTGTCTGTCTGAAAGGTGCTTTGGTGTCAGGGTTTATATATGCTTCTGAAAGGCAATTTGCTTTTTTTTTTTTTTTTTTTTTTTTTGCAACTGAATTTCAAGTGTGATGACATCAGCCTCTGGGGACCGAGAGGGTGGGGGGAATAGATGAGGAGGGGTGGTTTTTCTGTGCTGAACAGAAGGGAAACCCCTCTGGTTTCAGGAAATAAAAGAAAAAAAAAAAAAAGATTTAGGACAATAATTGACAAAGTTCAAGGAAACTCCTGTCTCCAAAATGCCACAGGTGCCAATGTGTGAAGCAACTGGCTGCAGGCTCCTCCTCCAGAGGAGGACTATAAAACTGGTACTTACCAGGAAATGAGAGGGACAAGAGCATCCTCCCATTGAGCTGAAGTGTCACCAAACCAGGTAATCCAAGCTGCAAAGGGAGAAGCATGGCATTGGTGTTTCTCTTTGATGCTTTTTTTTTTTTTTTTTTTTTTTTTAATACATTCACTGTTTTAGCATTTGGCTGAATATTGTCATAATTCTCCTTCTTGTAAATAGCCAGCTCTGTGATGTTGCCTGCCATGTGCTGCCGGTTCACGGAGATGTTAGTGCAGATGTGAAATCTGGGCTGTAGCTTCCAGGAGACATCGGGACCTTCCGTCCCCAAATGGATCTTTGGACTCTGGGGAAATGCCATGGCTTCTTGCTTTGTCCAGTAATGCATCTCGGACATATTCTGTACAGAATATCAGCTTGCTTTGAAAGCCAGCTTGAATTTTTTTACTAAATACTAACCAGACCCATGGTCACTGTGAACATTGCAATGCATCCCAGGCAACTTTGTGCTGTTTTTCACCAGATGAGAGGCAGGGCTGTGATATTTATTCCAGCTGTGTCGTGGTGTTGTGCACTGTTAATCTTGCTGTGTGCTTGTCCAAAAGGCATTGCATTTCATTCTTTTAACATGCTTATCTTGGGGGACACAGTGTTTTCTCAGAGCTATGTAAACACTGGTTATCACTAATAAGGTAGGGTGGAAAACCAATCACTAAATGCCACTGGGGAATAAGTATCTGAAAATTTAATGCTGTGGTATTTTTATATATATCCAATGGCACGCTAAGCCTTGCTCCAGCCTCCCCTGGGGACAATGTCCGTGCACCAGCATATTCCCATTAATATTAGTCAAGGTTAACAAGCACGGGCAGCAGATTTGGGTGCAACGTGGTTGCCCACAGTGATGTCTGCAAAGCCCAGCTATAGCGACATGGTTGGGAAGGGGGCTCGGAGGGGAATGGCCTTTTCTGGGGGCAGAGAAGGGGAGTTACTGTGGGCAAGGCAGCACGCAGAGGACAAGGTGCTCGGAGGCTGCAGCCACGTGGGCAAGGCTCGGAGGCCATGCTGAGGGCAGAAGAGATAGGGCTGAGGGAGGACCTCACCAGCCGCTTCTGCAAACCCCAGGGTGGAGTAGATCAGGAGCAAGTGGGAAAAGGAGAGGAGACGGAGGAGGATGGGTGGCTGTGGCTTTGCCCTCGCTGCCCAAGGGATCACCCGGGGCTGCCCCATCCGTTCAGCAAAGCCAGCTCTCTGAATGGGCTGGCAGTGCCCCATCCGTCCTCGCGGTTTCCTGGACAGTGGCTGTGCTGGCTGGTGCCCCATGTGTACAAAGAGCCCACACACCGTAGAAAGGGACTTCCCATTTTCTCCTTTGCCTCCACACCACCCTGTATTGCCTGCACCACCTCTTACCTCGAGAGCTACACGGCAGGAGTCCTGGTGGAGGACAGCCAAGGAAAGGCTTGGTGGGTACTCCCTCCTTGCTGTGCCCCTCCAGGCAGGGAGCAGAGGTGTTACGCTACCCATTTGCTGTAGTGCATGTGGAGAAGCAGGTCCTTACAAGGTGCTGGGGGTGGCAGCTGTACAAAACAGATAGTGACAGCACTGATGGGTGACTTCATCCTGGGGACAAGCAAGGCTTGGGCATACTTAGAACAGAAAACACCTCTGAGTGTTTCCTTGTTTCTCCAGGTCTTGGTGCAACCCGTTCCTGGTGCTGTTTCTACCGAGACTAATTATTTGGTGTGTCGTTATGTTGCCTGAAGTAGGGGAGGAGGTGATGGACTTTGCCTTGCAGCTGCTGAACACACATCTGTGTCCCCAGTGCACGGGGTGGCTGTGTGCAGAGCAGGTCTGCAGCTGTTGCCAGCCCAAAAAACCTTTCCTCCCAAGGGAAGCTCCTTCATCGTCCTCCTTTTCCATGTCTTGATCTAAATCCTCTTGCTTCCCTTCCCTTTATACCTCTGTATCCTCTGTATCCTGGCATTTTCGGGTACTTCTTAGGTGTCCTATGGAGGAGGGCACTGCAAGGAGAGGGAAACAGCCCTATTGGTTTTTCCTCTCCACCCTTCCCCAAACCAAGATATCACAGGCTCTAAAACCTCTGCTGTGGTTACTCCTGCAGTAACTGTGAACCAAGTGAGTCTCAGCAAGTAGAAAATCACTCCTGAGAGCTGAGCAACCACCCAGCCAGCCCATCTTCCTCCAGAAAACCCACCTCATCCTACCCCAGAGACCAACTCAAAACAGGGGCTTGTAGCAGCATGCCCAGAAAGTCACTGTCTGAGCTACTTCAGAGCGAAACATCTGGAGGAACTTAATATTATGGCCCTCCTCCAAGCACAACCATTTAAACCAAACTGCTTGTTTGCATCTGCATGTCATAAAAATCAATGACAACAGCATGGACTGTACAGGTGTGCTGCTCAGCTCTTTCTAAGGGCGCATCATTTATGCGGGCCTCCTTCAGGTCAGTAATTCATACAGGGGTTTGCTGTTAAAGGAGAGTGTTCCTCCTGCAGTGCTGTGGCTTGGTGCAGCTTTCTGAACTGAAAATTCCAATCTTTAGCACAAGTAATTAATTGAATGAATTAGTTGTTCCCCAGACATGGGACATAATACTTTTCCAAATTATTTCATGAGAGTTTAATTTGTTGAATCAGTTCAGAGCTGTTAGGAGTTAATGCAGCCTGTTTATCCTTCATTCTTGCTTCTTGTCAAAATTTCAACCTTTAAAATAAATAAAGACATTTTTTAATATTATTTTCTTTTATTTTATTTTTAATGGATCAGAAGAATCCAGAGGCCACTGACCTCTTTGCAAAACAGTATTTGCAAAATAGTGTGTGTCTGCCCAGGAATACTGTGTGTTTAAGAGTAGACACTGGGATTTAGGTTCATTAATATTCACAAAGCTGTTCCTCCTTTGGGTGGTGCAGAGTCTGCTCCTTCACTCCCCTTCACTTCCCATATCAACAGTAGCTCTGCTTTCCTTTCTTTCCAAAAGGCTTTTTGGAATGTCTGAGCACAGAATACATCACCTTCTCCCTTTCCAGCTCCTTTAGGTCACAAAATGTTCTAAAAATACCAAAATAGCAAGAACATTGCTGTTTTATTTTCATTTTTGTTTCCTAACAAAAACCTCCAGAGAGCAAGCTCCAGCTCATGGTACCCAAGAGTGCAGAGGAATGGAAATGTGGGGGCTGCTTACAAATAGACGAGTTAATGGTAGAAATATGAAGGGTTTGAAAATAGACTATTTAGTCACTGGGGTTTCAAGAAAGGGATAGAGCTGGAAAATTCCATCTGGAAGGGAGACTGTGTATGTGTGTGCAGTGCCTGCCTGTTTGTCTGTAACAGTGGATAAGAAATGTCCCGGACTGGCTCAAAAATACCTTGTGGGTTTCATCTGAATGTTTGTTCATTTGTGTTAGGCTATTCATTCCTCTCCATCTCCAGCAGCCCAGAGAAGAGGAGGCAGGAACTGTTACCACCACCTGCAGCGCTTTGGGGCACCTAAACATGTTTTTGCCAGAAATCTCTGTAGCCTAAATAGGTTGTGTGTGTTTTTTCTGGATAGGCCTCCGGAAAGTAGGCACCTAAAGTTCTGCTTTGAATGGAGCCTTTGTCCAGGGCGATGAGGGAGGCTCGGTGGAAACACCTGAGCCTGTCACCAGCTTCTCCCTCTTGGAGCAGGGGCACGGCTCTGGACGCTGGCTGAGCGCCCGAGCCAGAGGACCTCTGGTCTAGACGCAGACACACGTGGAGAGACAGTGAGGTTGTGGGGGCGACCGCTGACACCCTTGTTTTGTCTGGAAGGGCCATGGTGAGCACGGCGGGTTTCGCGGCCGTCTTCTACAGCGAGCCGGCCGTGCTGGGCCTCCTCGCGAACGTCGTCAGCGCCTTCCTCCTCTGCCTGCAGAACTTCGCCACGGCACACACGGGCGTCGGGCCGCAGGGAGCACAGGATGTCCTCGCAGGTGGGTGACAACGCTTGGGGGGACACCTGGGCCCCTGGTCTTGGTGAACTGCCCCCAGGAGCACCGGCATTACAGAGTTTTTAGGAGTCATCCTCCTGGGTCAGTAGACGGCCGTGGAGGACAGGTGGAGAAACTTCCTTCCTGATGTCTTGCTGTGTCTCCCAGGTGTCCACCTCATCCTGATCGGAGGCTTTGTCCAGCTCCTGGCAGGATTTCTTGCCTTCAGGAAGTACGACCACCTCGGAGGTGCAGCCTTTCTCACCTTCTCGGCTCTGTGGAGCAGCTTTGGGGCCACACGCATCATCTCAGCCGCGTATCCCCCCTTGCAGAACACATCGCTGCCCTCAGGGAATGCCAGCCACCTCCTGCCTGCCGGCACAGCCCTCACCTCCACCAGCCAAAGTGCCGTGGCAGGGCTGGTGGCCTACATTTCCATTTCCTTTATCCTCTCCTTCTGCTCAGCCACAGTGAACTACATCATGCCCTTCATATTTGGGGCCATCGCACTTGCCCTGGTGTTTGAAGCTGTTGCACTGTTTGGCCAGTGGGCCCTGGTAGTGTCGGGGGTCATTGAGCTTGTCATTGTCCTCTGCGGGCTGTATGGTGCGGTGGCCCTCCTGCTGAAGGGCATCACACAACGGTACATCCTTCCAGGCTTTGGGCATCCCCTCTTCAATGTCTTGCTACTGGGGTCAGCACAGAAGAGCTCTTCCAAGGCCATTGGGGAAGAGAAGAAAAAGAACACAAAGTATGCCGAGCCAATGGCCCTAGGCAACATCTGTGATACTGTCTCTCCTTTTATATTTGCTTTTTACTCCTTCGGGTACATGAAGACCTTCTGTGTTGGAGCAGTGTGGATTTCCATCATCTCCAGCGGCCAACTGCTGTCCAGCTTCTACAGCTACCTGAGAGGTGATGTCTACTACACCACCAAATTTGGTGTCCACAGCCTCTACTGGCTGGTTATGTCTTGGGAAGAGTTCATACTCACTGTCCTCCTTGGGCCAGGCAAGGCTCAAGAGAGCAGGCTGGGAATGTTTGGAGGGTGGTTCTTCTTGGCTGTTGCCTGCATGCTGTTTCTGATGTCAACCCACAAAGATACCCTGGAGATGTTGCAAAATGCCTCTTTCATCATCCTCATGTCTGCCTCCATCCATCAGATCCCAGTGCCAGGTGCTTACCTGTTCCTCGGCGCTGCCTGCAGCCTCTGCACTGCTCTCTCGTTGTACGCCACTTTTGCCAGCCTTATCAACTCCATTGGGGAGAAGGCTCTGATTCCAATTGGCTCCCAAGCTATGTCCAGCTCAGCTCTTCAAACCACACTGATGGCTGCCAAAAGCTGCTTCACAAGGTCCAAGAACTTGCCAAGCAGCACCAGAGCCGAGGTGCCAGATGCCTTGTTCTACATCTGCAATGGCCTGGCAGCAATCTCTGCCATCCAGGCTACTTTCAGTGACCCCAGCAGACAGCAACTCTCCATACCTTCTGTGCTCATCCCAGGAGCCATAATGCAGCTGTATGTCTGCAGGATCCAGGTGCAAGGAGGCAGAAGGTTTGGCTGCATTCTCCCATTCTGCTATGCTGCCTTTTGGGGAGCGTGGACCTGGCTTCGGTTTGCAGGTAACACAAGGTCAGGCTTTTGCTTTTTCCAAAACGAAGGGGTGTTTTAGGAAATTGCTGGTTGCTTTCTTCAATGTAGTTCCTTCTCCCAGAAGATTCACTGATAACAAGATTAACTATATTCCTCCTCGTAAAAAAATATGCAAAAAAAAAAAAAAAAAAAAAAAAAA
>NC_048896.1:15284589-15321596 GCF_011077185.1 Oxyura jamaicensis | reverse complement strand
AATAAAAACAAAATTAAATTCCTCCCCCTAAAAAAAAAAGCAAAAAAAAAAAAAAAAAGAAAAAAAAAAAAGGAAAAAAAAAGAAAAAGGTCAAACATCCTGGCTTGCACTCATATAACTGACTGCCATTGCTGCAGTCTCTTGGTGCTCTGACAGCTGCAGGAGTCTAAGGTCTAAGTTGTGTCTTTGACTCCGATGGAGGTAAAGTTTTCCCTGCTCAACAGTTTTGAGGCAGCACTCAGGCTGTCCCAGGATATTTAATTCAGAATAAGAGGTCAGTAGACACTCCTGAGATGGCAGAAGACACCAGGTTCTGGATTTACATTTCAGAAGCCAGTAGTAATTCATCTTAATTGGTTGTAACCCTGGAAGATCTCAGAACGACAAATTTGTCTTTAAGAAGCCCTATTCAGCTCCACATGAGCAGTGTGTTCATGTGAAATCCAAGCCAGGTCCTATTAAAATGAGCATCAGTGGGGAAAGTTAAAGCTGTTGCCTAAGAGGTATGTCAGGAAGCTATTAGTCTTTTCAGCCAGATTTTGATGTCATTTACAAGCTGGAAGTAAAATCATCGGTTTTTAAGATAGCCATCACCCGTTCCTCAGTTAATACCTCAAGTGGTTTGTACTGCCGATGTGATGGGCTTCAATGTTTCAGTGCAGTAGGCTGTTTTTATAGCAGTCACCATCAATTAATACGAATTGTAGTCATTCAAACAGCAGCTATGTCATTCTTCTGTTACGCTGTGCTTAATGCTTTGCTCACATCCAAATCTGCTGGTCCTGTTTCAGGCCACTTGATGAACATTGGTGCGGGGAACAGTGAAGGATTCACTGCTGGTGCCATTGCCTTTCTGGTGCTCAATGGTTTTTTAATGATTTTAGGTAAGTCTCAGTACCGTGGGTGATCGGTTATTGAGGGATTTTTGGGGCCAGGTCCAATCTCACCTGTGGCTGCTCTGTGGTGGAGATGCACAAGTGAGGGAGTCTCAGCCCTCTCTGTCACTCCAATTAGGCAAGAACTGAAATGTTTTGCCCACAGTCAGTAACAGAAGCTGAGCTGGGCTTAGAAGAAGCAGTCATAAGGGAAAGGAAGAACATTTCAAAGAAAATAAACGGTTCAAATAAGGTGAAAGTGTTAGACGGACTGGGCCACTGGCATACATCCACAGTCACCCTCCAGCCCAGCTGCTGTAAATCACAATCTTCTTGGCTGCCTGAAAAGTGTTTTCCATGTGAGCACAGTGTACTGGCAGATGAAGGGCTTGGCAGCTTGTCTCCTGAAAGCCAAGGGCTAACTAAACCACAGTCGTATCTCTGTGAACACAGAAGTCAGACCATGTACAATTAAGTTGATTTATGAGCTCTTCTGTGGTTTCACATACATTTTTACAAGTCTTTCTCTGATGTGGGTTCCCCTTGTTTATATTTCTTTCCACAGCTTCCTCTTTAAACGTGGTGCTTCTCTGCATGACTGCTGCAATGGAGATCTTGACCATTTGTTTTCTGCTCTTTACGTTGGAGAACCTCCCTCTGCCATTTGAAAGTGAGTTGTAGCTGACCTTGGTCCTCAAACCTTCACCCAGAGGGTGAAAAGAGTGGGTCTCTGGTTGGCTGAGGAGCAATATTCTGCACAGGCTCTGTACGGTAAAAAGCAAGAAAAATATTGTGTCATCTTTCCCTAGAAGACTGGTGTGTGTGCAAGCTACAGATGCGGAGCCTTTTGGCTTTCTGGCTGCAGGAGGAAACATTCCCTCACACTATCCCAAAGGTCCTTGAGCTTCCTAATAAATATCTAGCTATGGCTGATACTATTAGATCAAGATGACTTCCAGAGGTTCTGTACAGCCCTACTTTCTAGTAGTTGTTCAGTGAGCCAAGACTTGGAGTGAACTAAATATACCAACGTTGTGAATTTCTGTTCAAATTCTGGCTTTGTAGCAAGTGAGAGTTTGATTTGTAATTATACACAGTGCTTTAGCAAAATGCTTTTTAAAGGCTTTTCCACCAGGGGAAAAAAAAAAAAATAATAAGTCAGGAGTCAGGTAGGCCAGTGTGGAAATGCCTTGAATTTTTAGACCCACAAATGTGCTGGACTGTAAATGTTGTGTAACAGGAAAGGCTGAGGTAAGTTTGCAATTCTGGGAAGACATGAGACACAAAAGAAAATAAAACTTTGCCAGCACCCTTCCTTCCTTTGACCCTCTGGTTTTATTTTCAGTTGTGATGTTAAGCATCTTCAGCATCATCTGCTTCTATGGAGCAACAGCATCACTGGCAAACAGCATGTTTGGGAAGGATCTAATGATGATGGGCCCCCCTCTGTTCACAGTAAGAGATGTTTTGTGCAGTGGTGTCACTTCCCTGTTCGGAGGAATATCCTAGGGTCTTCAGTCTCATCTAGGGGAGCTCAAATTTCCATCTCCCTTCCTTCTTACCATTTGAAATCCCTGTCACAGCATTGCTGTAGGGAGCTATGAGCTGAAAACAAGTGACCTTCTATTATGAATAATGTGCTGAAAGCTTGGGGAAAAGGCAGGGACATTTACAAAATGCCCACCTCACTCCAAAACGCCCTTCCATCTCTTTGTTCAGGTGGAATTAGCTGTCTCCAATCCATGAATTGCTGACAGGCTGAAGTTTTAATGGTCATAATCTTGGGTGCAGAGGAGCAAGGAGTTGTAATTTGCCCAGACTGGACAGCAAGAGCTCCCCTCTCCACATGATAACTTTAAACTTTTCCTGCTGCCTTCTATGTCTGACCAAGGCAGCTCCACCTAACTGGGTTGATTGATCTGACAGCTCCAATTCCTCCTGCAGTGGAACATTTTCATTAAATTACTGCTCCTAACTACAGAGGGTCATGAAAAAGCACTTTGCAACCTGCTCTCACTCAAGTTCCTCTGGATTTAGGATTTCCTAGCAGTTTCCTTAGGTCACCGTGGAGGGCAGTTACCTCTCCAGAAAGTATTCACCATGCTGGGTGGGATTCATCTCCTGTAACTGTAGGCATCAGAGTTCAAATGTCTGCACCTGAACTAGGTGCTGTTTTGACTCTTTTATTCCTGGAGCAGAAGTAATTGCTTCTGAAAAGTAATTAATATAATCTCCTTTAGGTGCAGCTTGCCTTGAAGTGCCACCTCTGTCCTTTGGCTCGCAAGGGAATACAGCACCGGGAAATAGCTGCGTTCAGGCAGATCAGATCTTACCCTGAGATTTTTATGTTTGCTTATTCCCACTCTAATGGATTTATTGCTTGCTGATTACCACCAGGCTGAGAGCTCTAAGAAGGACACGGGAGGTCCTCCACCCTGCATCTGCCCCAAGTCCCACTGTACGAGTGGCCTGAGGGCCATTGCTGACTTGCTGAACACAGGGGCGGTGTGTGGGGTCCCGACAGACACCGTGTACGCTTTGGCAGCCTCCTGCAGACACCCTCAAGCCATCGAGAAGGTCTACAGAATCAAGGTGTGAATGCAAGACTGACTTCTTGTTATTTGGATCCTGCTAGCATCCCATAGATGAGTTATGTACTCAGGTAGAAATGGAAGCCGCCTTGTTTCAGGTTGTCCTGGCTCAGAGCTGAGCAGAAAGAGTCTAGGAGGAGCCTCAAGAAAAGGTCAGGGACCATTTTCTGAGCTGAGCAACCTGGGGAAAAGCACAGGCTGCTCTGGGCGTGTAGCACTGGGAATTAGCTGCTTGTGCTTCACCAAGGGGTTAAAGCAAAAACCCAAACTGGAACAGTCCTGATTCGTGTCAGAAGTGGGTCCAAACTGATATTTGTCCTCTCTGTCTTAGGAAGTGCTGAATCAGAATCCCAGCTCTAAACCTGCCAAGACTTTTGGAGACATTCAGTGCTGGAATCAGACCCAAAGTTTGCACCTTAAATACATCTTTTGCAGCCTGGCCCTGTCTGTTCTCCATGAAGCAATTTCCTGGCTAGCCTGGAGAAATAAGCATAACAGACTATCTCAGCTGGCACTTAGTGTGAACATCAGTAACAAAGGCAGTCTTTTCTGTCCTGCTTTGGTGCCAATGCTAACCTTCCCTGTCAGTGAGAGAATATAAACAGAATGTAAATACATGCCCCGTTCCTTAGTCATTTGGCCCTGCTAGAAATGATGTCAGCTGAGGACTGAAATGACACTGTTTTATGAGGTCTTTTATTTTCCTCCATATCACTTCTCACTTTATAACAAGCTTATGTCAAAGCACCGAAGAGCTGAAGAAGCGGTCACATAGATACTGGTTTCAGGGTTTAGACTTCCCTTCCGTTACCCTCTTGTGAATTGGTGGGTTTTCTCTTGGTTTGTGCCAGTATAAGTTAGAAGAAAATCAAGACCCTGGTGTGAAAGACATTAAAGACACTGATAATGAGCAGAACATTGCCTGCCGGGGTTGGTTCTGTCTGAAGCAGGGGATTTGGATGCATCCTCCCAAGCTCTTGCTTGCTTGGAGCTTGTGGTCCCTGGGAAGTATAGAGACTAAGACTCCAGTGGGCTTATATCTTCCCAATGCAGACTTGCTCTCCTCATCTCGTTTTATCCTTCCTTTCATCCTGTTTTTATTTTCCTTTTTTTGTAGGACAGGCCTCAAGAGAAGCCCATCTGCATCTTTATTTCAAACCTGGACCAGTTGCGAGCAGCTGCTCCCCCCATCAGCCCGCTGCTTTGGGAATTCATGGAAAATGTTTACCCTGGTGGCATTGGCTGCATTATCAAAAAAGGAGAGTGGCTAAAGAAGTTAGGTGAGGAGAACAGGACATCCCTTCTCTCCAGCTTTCATGTTTTCAGCACAGCAGGCATGCAGTCCTTTGGGATGGCAAAGGGAAAGCTTCTGTTCATTTTATTCTCAGAAAGCATCTTTGGAGCTCTTACATGCCTTAGCAAAATGTTTAGAAGAGGGTGTAAAAGAGCTGGAATGACTCATAAACAGCGTGAGACAGCATGATGATCTCTATAACCCAGTCAGACTCAAAGCAAGGGAGGATCTTCAGCCTGGGAGGGTCACATCGTGCAGGCCCATAGCTGTTAGCTAGGAATGAGCAAGCCCTGGGTGGAGGATCGAATAGAGAAGAGCGGTCCAGGAAGGGGAGAGGTTCCTAGGGTATCTTGTTGCCTCTCCCTTCCTACCATATGGACCGAGACAAAATGCTGCAAACAGCAGCATGGTTCACACGCAGACCTGGTTTCTGGGAATCAGTGGAAATACTGAAGACTGAAGAAACAGTAGGAGTTATGCATGCTTAACTGGCAGAATGTGTGGCAGAGAATGGGGAGGCTGGGCACAGATCACAAAGAGTTTGACTCTGTGATCCAGGTAGATCCTTTATCTGTGAAAACAGCTATGCTGATCTCCAGCCACTAAGGCTGAGAGATTTTTCCTGTTTGCCGCTGACTACTCAGTCCCCAAATCTTACAGCTGCTCTCATGGATTTCTAATCAAACATGCGGCTTTTCTGAAACTGCGCAAAGAGATTTGTCATTTTATTTGGGGTATGGAGCAGGGACACTTGCAAGGAAAGCAGGAGGTCTTCCTCTGATGCTGTGTCAAGCAAAGCTCTTCCAAAATTCCCTATCTGTCTTTCAAGGGGTTGGAGAAGGCTACAGCAGGGTGGGAACTCAAGACAGTATAATGATCAGAGTGCCTGACCTGACTGTCCTGGTGCACCTCATCGACATGACGGGACCCTTGGCAATCACATCTGCTAATCCTAGTGGAGAGGTTGACAGCACCCATCACGACATGGTCATCTCGTGAGTGCCCTGTTCACTGCATTTCTATAGCCCTGAAAACTACCCATCAGGCGGGCAGCTGTCATGATTTGATGCCCCGTGTAGAGGGGAACTTCAGCCCCAGGTAATATGAAGTACTGTGTAGCTTTGTTTCTTCTTTTCCCTACAGGCGTCTTGGCCATAAGCTGGAGGGTGTTCTCTGTGATGGAGATTCTGATGAAGTGGTGGCATCAACCGTGGTCAACTGCACAAAGATTGATGAAAGTGAGTGTTAGAACCACCCTTCCGGTTGCATTTGCCTGGGTTGTTTCCATTCATTTCAATAGCATCAATCTGGCAGCACAGTGTGCTCAAAGACAGTTCTTGAGTGCCTGGGCTTTTACAAACATGTTGCTGGATAGGAACAAAAAAAAGCTGTCCTTGGAGGACCTCTGTGTTGACAGAGAATGAAGCAGTGAGGAGAAACAAGGTTGTGCAAGCAAAAATTGCCATATAAGAGCAAAATGCTTGAAGTGAGAGGGTGGATGCTTCTGAAAGGAAGCATGTATTTTCCTTGTAGACCACCAGAATGAAGTTAGAGTTAAAGGAGTTCATCTACAGTGATGGAATAGCACAAGTTGTTAGCTGTCTCTGGGTTGTCATCTGAGTGGGATTCTCTAGTGGAAAACTGAACTCTTGAGCACAGCGTGCTGCCAGTGTTGGCAGGTGTTGCTTTCTGACAAACTTCCCAGTGGTCTTGTTACACAGCTTTATTATCGGGCGGCACTGAGCATCTGGATGTTTTTACTGGTTCAACATGTCCCTTTATGTTGTAACATAATCCCCATCCCTTTCCTTCCCCCTTTGGGGATTATCCTAACTTTCTCATTCTTGCTCCGGGAAGGTGGCATCACCATCATAAGAGAAGGCTGCATACCAGCAGGCAAGGTGATGCAGATATTTGAAAGAGTGAAGAACAGAGTGGTCTGAAACTGAAGAAAACCTTTCTGAGTGAAAGAACAGCATCTGCTCTCAGAAAAAAAGACATGAGGCAACCTATGCCTTGCTGGAGCACTTGGCCTTGTGAAAGCCATACCTTCTCTAATCAAGCACTTACCTCCTTGGGAAACAGCAGCACTTTCTCACCCAGTGTCTCTCCTGGGAGCCTTTTGCGGCTATTTATTGTTTATCTCCAGTAAGTGCCTGAAACCGCCGGGAAAGCTGCCCACAGAATGCCAGCAGGATCAGGAGATGATGCTTTATTGCAGGAATTCCCTGAGTGCCCGTGTTTCCTAAGTGCCTCAAACTGTGGACTCCATGCCTGCTTTTATACAACCTTCCAACTCTCAGATCTGTGTATTTTAAACAGCTACATTTCACTAAATAAATCCACTTTTTGGAACGTAAGGAAAAGGCTTTGAGTTTCATTTGATTTCCACCAAGCTATTCATCCTCCAAAAATCACAAGGTTCCACAGCTAAGCCCTAGGAGAAGGAATAAATACTGGAAGGTGCAACCCTGACAGAGGGCTTGCAGCAAGTAGTTGACCCCCTGTCCTTCTCGGGCATCCTCACAGCCACTCCCTGCTTGGACTGGGGGAGTTCCCAGCTGGTCTCGGGGTGCTCGGCAGCCTCCTTGCAGAAAGCAGAGGCTGATGTGGGCCCATGGCGAATGAAGACCAGGGGAGAGTCAGGGACGAGGGGAATTCGCTCTTAATAAAGACAAACCTCCACTAAGGAAACAATGAGCTAGGGCTCAAAGGCAAGAGGCTGGCTTCAAAACACTCAGATGTGCAATGCAGATTTGGAGTTTTTTTGTAATGTTTTCCCCTGCACCAGAGGCGGTGTCCAAGTGGCAGATCCCTGCCAGTTCCCTGCAGTTGTTCCTTCTCCTCCCTCCTGCTCTGGGCAGGGAGATTGCTCCCTTGGCACCGACACACCACCGCCTCTTACCACCCGAGGGACAAGCCCCTTTCCAGCTCTTTACCATAGCTTTGCAGCACCTTTCTCTCCTGCTCGTGGCCTTCTATCTCGAGCCACATCCCTCTGCGTGCCCGAGTTCCCTCCCAGCTCACCCGATGCCGCTCCACGACCTGAGCAGCCAAACCCGGTGCAGCTCTTGGGGCTGGATTCCTCCCACACTTCACTGCAAACATGTAAACACTGACTCCAGTCTTGACTGTGCTCAGCTTGCTTTGGCAAAGGGGTTGTTGTCCATCTGACCCTCCTCAAGATGCAGCCTGCTATTCAGCCTGCGCTATTTAAGCCACCATAAATAGCAGCTTTGGCTCTGGCTCCAGGTGTCAGAGGTTGTTTCACTCTAGCAGCTCCCCTGACTCCTGATTAAAAGTCCTTGGCACCCGTTCCTCAGTCCTGAACACAGCCTCCCCTTCACGCTGCAGCCTTCTGACCCTGCCAGCCCACCGGCACCCTGTGCGGGGGCACTCGCTGTTGGGGCACCGCGGGGCATTCCCAGCCTCCCGTGGCTTGCCAGCCCGTGCCAGCTTCTGCAAGCAGAATGAAGTCATGCCCTCCTCCCTGCACATACCCCGAGACGGCTAAACAAGCCTCGCACACCCTGTACCCTTCCCTCGCACACCAGCACATATCCTGCCCTGGTGGCAGCCGTGTGAGCAGTTCGTGTGTCACCCCCTCTCCCCGGGGCAGGGGTCTCCTGGGACAGGCACCTCCCTTCTGCCCCGTGCTCCTCTCTGGCACCCCGTGCACCTCCTGGCATGGGTCGGCTGGAGCTGCACCCACGCTGGAAAACCAGCAGCACTAGGGCGAGGAAGCGTGGACCAGCTGGGAGGGGAGCAGGAAACAGGAGGCTAGGAGAGCTGAGCCGAAACCCTGAGGATTTCTGGGGAAGTTGTAAGAAGCCATCATCCTCCCTGGCCCCAACCCAAAAAGGCACACAGCAAAGCTGCTGCTATGTCCGGGCAATAAAATCCTGCTGCTTCACGGGGACAGAGTCACCCCCGGTTCCTGTGCTTGCAGTATATCTGCATCCCAGCTGCGGGTGCTGCCACAGAATATTTAGCTTAAAGGTACAGATAAATGAAGGTGGTAATTACGTTAGACAAATGAGAAGAGTAGGCTGCTGCTAACAACTGGCTACAAGTGTGGTGCAAAGAGCTGTTAACCTTCTGCAAGCCCCAGTACTTCAAATCACTGAATAAATGAAGTTAAGTGCCAGCTGAGGTCCACCACCATCCAGCAGAGGCTTAACTTTAAGCATGCGGTGAAGTCCCACAACATGGGGTTTCTCTTATGTCTTAATGCTTAAAAAAACTACTTGACCTTTCCAAGCAAAGGAAGTTTTCAACACGGACTATAAATCTCTGGAACAACAACAAAAAAAAAAAACCAGGTCCCTTCTTGGCTTGTCACCTCTCTGTCATGTCCACATTAGACTCTCACCATAGTGGTGGCACAGGACTGAGAGTGTGCATAGCATTTCAGCTCATGGGAAGGATGTGTGGTTCCTCACCTGTTGTCTTCAGTGCAACAGACAGCCCAGGACTTGGTAAATTGAGGCAACGTTTTGCCAGTGGTTTTCTGGGACGCTATATATGAATGTTTTTTTCGGTAGCAGTAGCAGCTCTCGCCTTGCACTGCTGCTATCTGGCAGGTAAATAAAGACTGGAATGTCTCAGCCCTTGAGAAAAGCACCTGAAGGCATTGTAGCGGTGGGAAAATTCCTTAAAATAGGAACTGTTTTGCAACTTCAGGGTGATGGACAGATCGACAGGTTAGGTTATAAATGGGGCAAGATAAGAAAACCGCAGGGGCATGCTTTCTACTGATGGCAGACAAAGATAGCAAGAGAGTTGCAAAGATAAAGGATGAAAGGCTCTTTAAAAAGTTCCTTGTTTGTTTGGGTTGCTTTCCCCTCAGAACAACACTTAACCCTTCAAAGTCCACCAGACGGGTTCAGATCTCCAGGACAAGCTCATTGTGGGAGGCAGGACTAGACTTTAGGTTGTGTTTAGGTCCATACAGAAATGGTCTAGCCTGAAACCCACATGCCTAATGGTGCCTAGAGTTTGGAATATGAACCCAATTTACCTCCTACCAACTAGATACCTCTTTCCATCTCATGGGGCATAAACCCACTGAAGACTACAGCGTTTCCTCTCTCAGTCACACTTTGGAGATGTCCAAAGTGTCTGCACCAGCTATAGAGGAATCCAAAAGTATCTATTTTCCCAAATAATACTTCATTTATGTGTCTATGCTGGGGAAACTTGCCCTCTTGACTTCAGATGATGGCTTCGTTTCAGGGAGAAATTCAGTGGTATTTCATTGGAAACATGCAAAACCAAAGGATTACTTCTCATCAGACAAGAATGTAACCAATAAATGGCACTGTACTGTGAAAACCATAAATGCAAAGACAAGGAAATTACTACGCGTTGAGTTTTTACTGCTTACTAAATAAGGAAGCAAACAAATGAAGCTACATAAAAATTATCCTTCACCAGAATTGGGGTTTACCTCAACAGTCACGTTCTCAGAAGTAGTCTGTTGACTCAGGAGAACTTAGGGTAAAGAGGTGTTTGCACTGTACCTGTTTTCCAGTATCACTTAAGGCATGACAGAAAGCAATGTTTTCAACACAATAACCTGCAGAATCTCTTCCGTCTTTGCTGGGTTTGTGCTGGGAATAAGCGTGGTTATCTCTGCAGCAAACAAGGAAATACTCTGATTTCTCAGTGTTGTCCTGGTGCTGCTAAATAGAGGAGCAGTGTTTCTTTCTCAAAACAGATGGGGGAAAATCCCCATTATATTATCATCATGATTAAGCCTTTTTGATAAAACGCCATGTTGCAGTGTTTTGCATTATTATCAGCTTTATGCAGTTTTAGCCATCATTTATCACAATTCTCCTCTTGACAAGCAAATGTGTCGTTCCATAACCTCCAGTGATTTGGGTCAGAAATGTCCAATTGGGTGTGCAAGACCAGGGGAATATAGGAGCTGTCAAACTAAAACTGGCTGAAGATGTGTCTAGCTGGGGAGCCTCACACCTAGGAGATACCCTCAAGAACCACAGAAGAAAAAGTCCCGATTTTCTAGACCATGAAGTTGTCTGCTTCAAGTGTATTCCCAATAGGAAAAACTTGAGCAGATGTGGTGGGATCCTGCCCAATGCAGCAGCTGTTGGGTGTCCAGAGATCTTTCATGACTTGGGTTAACGCATCTGGTTGTCTACTCTGCCACTTCACCCAGACATAAAACTGAATTTCTCACTGTGCTCTGAGCAGCCACCATGACAAGTGAGCCTGGAAAATAGCTTTTAGTAAGCAACCCAGGTGGCCGAGCAGCACCATGTCCCAACTCCATGCAGGCACCCAGTCTTTGTTTCCCATACATTTGGCCCAAGGACTTGGCGAGTGGCAGCAACTGTTGTGTGGTTGTGTGCCCACAATTCTTCTCAGGGACTCAAAGCAAACTCCCCAAGCCTGGAGCACTCCTGCCAGCATTTCTACCCGGTTAGAGGGAAACAAATACACCACCCTTAGATCAACAACGGGAGCTGTCAATTCCTTTATTCAGGCTCTCTAAACACAGGGTCCTTTCATTAAGGCTATTGCTAACGTTTAATGCCTCTTGCTGTGTTTTCCATTATGAGATGCTGCATATTGCTGAAGGCTCATTTCCAGTTGGGAGCTGGCAATGAGCAACGAGGCCTTTGGTTCCCAGCTGAGCCAGGGATCCTGGATGCAAACCGTGTCATGTTTGCCCCTAATGGAGAGATGGGTCTCTTCTTTCTGCCCCACTTCTCACCTTAGTGTTTGCTCAGCAGTTAGCTGAGCCCTAGCAAAATGGTTTTCAAGGCCAGGACACCAGTTCTGGCAGAGAAGAGCAGCCCACGTGTGTGTGCATTCAGACAAGAGTGGGAAAGAGATGTAGAGACAGGCACGAGAGTGGAAGTTTTAGGCAAGGAACAGAAAGTCCGCCCATGTTTTATTAAAAGAAACATGGTGAAAAATATTTTTGCAAAACTGAATGTCGGCTCACATCATCAAGGAAGCAAACTGCACTAAATGTCACTGGTGGTGAAGGGCATCACGTCTCTGTTCCAGCCCAGATGCTGAAGCCTGATGAAGCCACCGTCCTCTGAGAGACGTGGGGAGGACACTGTGACCCATGAGTTGGTTCCTTCGTTCCCGGAGCTGACCTATGTACTAAGTTGTCCTGTCTGGATTCATTTCTGCTCAGTCCCCACTTTTCTCCTTCCTTCTTCATCTTGTGGTTTTCCCTTTTTGTTTTTTCACCGTTTGATCATTTAATGTTATCTCTCAAACATTTTTATGAACCAGGAAGAAGCGTTTTCCTGGGGTGATAGGCCCGTGACTATGCATTTTATCAGGGAACGTTCTGAATATAATTTCGTGCAGAGTAGCAGGAAAAAAATAGCTCTCTTAGCATTTGTTGTGCCCATGCACGTACCACTGTCTGTTACCTTTCCCCTAGAGATGTGGTAGGGCTCACTTCATACACAGGATGAATTGTACTCTTTTGGACAAAGCACCTCCAAAAAGTTCAAAAAGTCACCAAAACCTGCGGCATCACAGACAAGGCAAGCTCTAAGGATCCAAAATGTTCAATGGATCCAGCAGCTGCTGTGTGAGGCTCGTCTTCAGTTACAGAGCCCCTCAAAGCTGCCTGGCTTCATGTCAGATATTTGGCTATGAAGAGGGACAGATGTGGGGCTTCAGCTTCCTTTTGGCCCACTCTTTGTTGGGTCTTCTTGGAGCTTGGAAGTGAGACGGAGCAGGTAACATGAGTAGTGGTTCTGGATGTCTGCAGAAACCCCACCTCAGCTCCTTCTGTGGCCAAGGAGAGCCGAGCCCACGTCCTGTGTTCCAGTGGACACAGGCATTGCTGCCTGTGGGATTTGGTCTTTGGGCATTTGGCTGCTGTGTCCACTCAATCCTTACACCTCCACTTCTTCCTCCTCCACTTTTTCTGCTCCACAAAAGGCCTTAGCAACTGGGACTTGGTTTAATCTGCAGGTGAACACAGCTGCTGGCAGCTGCAGGCAAGGAGGGCCCGGAGCAATTGCAGGGGGTGATAGGAAGGGGGACAGGGGCCGTGGCAGGCTCTGGGTCATGCAAGATCTGATAACCTGGTGTGGGAGGAGGACACGGCCCTTCGTAAGGCTACATGTGGAAGGATGCCACAGGCAGTTATCGGGCTGAGGGGAATTTTGAGGAGATAAGGAGAGCCTGGTCAGGGCAGAGGCAGCGCTACTGGTACTCACCCATCCCACAGAACAGCGCACCGAAAGGGAATTTGGGCACTTCCTGCTATTTTAGGGTGTCGTCACTGCCTGCACAAGGTGATGGTGGAACCCGTAATGACGACAAACTGGTTCTGCACATCTGCCAGGACTTCAGCAAAAAGCAGCGCGGGTGCTGGGAGTGAACCCGCAACAGGTCACAGGGAAGGCTGCTGGGCTACCGGTGGGTGCTGAGGAATTTATTGTGGTTGCTGAGCCCTGGCCAGGTGCAGGGGCTGTGCTGAACTGGCTGTACAGGATGGAGATCCCCATCCTGCCCCCCAGCACCACCCCTGGCACGGCCTTGCTCCATCCAGGGGGCTGGCAAGTTGGATCCCATGAGTACCAAGATGGGAACCGAGGCAGAGGGCTGGATGCTGGTTGGCTTCGTGTCCCTTCACAGCCCACAAACACATGATGGATCTGAATGGAGAACCTACACCGAAAGAGCTGGAGGTACAGGACCTCCATTGGAGGCCACAGACCAACAGCCTGGAGCCACCAAGCTGAACACCAGGCCTCAGGTGTATGGTTGGCTATCTCCTGAGTCCCTTTGGCATCAGGATGCCAGCACCCATGGGAATGGAGCAGGGAAATACACCGATGTGATAAACTCGCTGGTCCCTGCCCCAAAACACTGCTGCTGCAGAGCCTCAGCCCCAGGTCTGACAGCGCAGCGCATAAGAAGGAGGTGAAAGTGTTGGAGCCATCAGAATCATTTCTATCTGGGGCAGAAGGGAGGAGTATCAGAATCACAGCTAGAAGTTAACCCGGTTATTTCTTGCTCCAGAAGCCCAGTTTCCAGACGGCTGTTTTTTCCCTACAAGATTTTTTACACAGCCAGTTGCTGCTGTCACCCAGCTATCTGTTCCTCCTTGTTCCAAGCCTCAGCACCAAGCTGCTCCATAAATTCATTACTGCAGCTGGCACAAATGTCAGGGATGCCCAGATGGCTCTGGACCATCAGAGGTTGTCCCATTCTTGGCTGGGCAGCACAACACACACAGCCGTCACAGACTGAAATCCAAGCTGGAGCGGCTGAAGACTTGGCCCATGTTTTGAAATATGCTGTTTCTTTGTTGTCCTTAGTATTTCTCCAAAAAGAGACAAACCAGATTATCTAGTCATTTTGTAGTAATTACCCCAGGCACTTGATGTTATAGGGTGGAGTACCAGGAAGAATGCAGCAAGGTGAGTAGGACATAAAATCATTACAAGGGGTGTTTTTACAGATGCAGTGCCTCAGTAATGCCAAGGAGACCTGAGGGTTCTGTTGTGACCAATTATCACCCGATAAGGAGGACTTTTCTTCTTCATTTTCTCCCAGCTGATGTCCCATCCCAGGCTATAGGCAGATGTTGACTTTTGTATATGAAGAGTAAGAGTCAAATAGATGAGGACCATGTCCCTACAGAGCTCCCAGTCTTGGTGTTTCCTTAAGCTGGAGGCTGACAGGACGTTCCAGGCTCTGCCCATGTCTCAAGCCTTCTGGTCGGCTGGTTTCACTCAAGAGGTGGTTGTGATGCCACCCTTCCTCCCTGAACCGCTGCAGTATCAGGTCCACCCACTATACCAACACGCACCCTTATGAAGATGCCATTGAGTCAGTTCCTGTCCCTATGGCACAGCTCTATTCTCAGAAGGGTGAGCTGTTTTCTTCCTGCGACAGGAAAATGCCCTTCTTTATTTTCCATTCTTTTTTTTCCTCCGTTGACATGGATGTCTGGACTGCACAAAGGGCAAAATCAAGGAGGGACAGCCCTTCTTCCTGGGTTGTTTCCAACCCCAGTGGGATTAAAGTGTTGGCTATTTCACAAAGAGGTCCATTCATCAGGTTATGTTGTCTCCCAGAGAGACCTTTCAGGCCTAAAGCCTTCAGAGTCATTGACAATGAAACCAAAATTGGCCCTTCTCAGAAATCTCTTGATTTTTTTCAGTGACTTCAAATTCCTTCTTTGATGGTGGTCTGGGGGCCCCAAATCCCTTTCTATCCATCGTCTGCCACACAGTAAAGCACCAACCCTTCCCATCGAGCAGGATGGGAGAGGAACAGCACCAGAAGGGCACACTTAAAATCTCTGAAGAGGGCTGGGCAAAAATGTCTGACCCAAACCTACATTTTTAGCAATGAAAATTATTTTACAAATTCTTGTCAACATCTCAGCATGGATTTGATCTTTGATTTTTCAGCAAATTGTTGAAAGAGACCAAATGTTTCTGATGGGAGTATTTTGGATTTACTGCTTGTAACAGAGGCTTCTTTTCTCTCTCTACTTTTCTTTAAAACTGTTCTGCTTCACCTTGAATGCTGGAAAAAATGGAAATAATACAAATTCTTTTGCCTTGATTTAACTGAAACATTCCATCTAAGTCTCCTCCTCCCTAAGTTATTTCTTTCCAGTTTGCTTGGACACAGGAGAGGGGTGGGTGGGGTGAAGAAAGGACTGAACTTAACTGAGGTCTTTCCCTGTCTTGCACCTGTCTCGTGAGGTGATTCCCTGCCTTGTTCTCCCAGCGTCCTGATACTGGCATCAACAATTCCTGTAAGAAACAGGCTCCATAGGGAAAGACTGAAGGAGGAAAAAAATGGATCCAGGCAAGGCATCTTGTGAAGAATCCAACTCCTTAAACTGCTCTTAATCTGTGGTACACTAAAATCATAGAATGATTTGGGTTGGAAAGGACCTTAAAGATCACCTAACTGGGTCCAAAGGTACTGCTACATGCAGCACGGGGCAGCAGCATCCGCAGAATATTTAAGACAGGGCTCTCTTCCACAGCAAAAGGCTTTGTAATGCTCCTTTCCAGATTAATACTCCTTACCATGCTCCCTCAGAATTCGGATTTTTTAAACGTTGGTTTAGGAAAGGAGCCAAATTCAGCCTTGGTGTTTATGAACTCATTAGCACTCCCCCGTGAGGAAGCTGGCACCAGGGGGTTGATGTTAGGTATTATTCTCTCTTTCCCTCTTCTCTCCCACCCTAGAAAGTGATGCAATTTCATTCACTTGTAAGATCATTTGTGCCCAGTTAATAAACCCCCAAATGCTGAAATCCATAAAACCATGACCTGCAAAGTTTTTCCCAGGTACTTGCCACAGCTGGTAGCACAGTCCTGTGTGACATATGACAGTTTATTGAAAATATTTTATTGATTTCTCTAAGTCAGTTTTAATAAACACCAAAGAGATACAGTAAGTGGACTGGCAAAATGAGTTCACAAACTCAATTATCTGACATTTTCTTTCTCTGCAGGAAGAGAGCCAGTTCTGTAAAGAACAAGCTGAGAAGGCATGGTTTTGCCACAGTTCACAGAGGTTTAGCTTCTCTGACTGCACAGCATTTATGCTCAAGTCCAATAGCACTTCAGGTGAAATCAATAAGATTATTCATTGGTTTCAGCTGCAGTTTGATCAGCACCTTGCACCTGAGTCAGGTAAGAGTAATATCAACAGTTTTCAGAGGGTAAACAAGCCACTAACTGCATGGCCAGGCAGATTTTGCCAAAGAAAACTCTTCATGTTGGTTTGAAACTTCTTGTTACTTCCTCCAGGTCAGTTACCACTCTTGTACAAAGTCTGCACTCTGGAGGAAATGTACTGTGAAGTATGTTCAGTTATGCTAAAAGGCAACAGACCAGCTTCTAGCATCTTCAAACGCAGTGCATACGATTCTTCTGAAATCCATACTCTGCAGAAGATAAAACGAGAAGGGAGGATCTTCCATAATGCTCCAGCACTTCCAAGGAGATACAATTGGAGTCATCAAAATGGTAATTCCACCCTCACGCTGACTGTGAAATACAGGAAATGGCACCTCAGGTAACAGCACTTGTGGTTAGTGTTGGCTTCCGTGACCCCTGCCTGGAGAAGTTACACCAAAGACAGCCCCAGCTCCCAAGGCTTCATCTACTTTTAAGAAGTTCACTGTATGCACCAACACGGGACCTGAATACACCTTCCCTTCTCCCTCACGCGTTTCTAGTTCCATGCAGTGTTTATTCCCTAACATATAGTTGTGTAGCACTTCAAGATATTCCCTGCCCCAATCAGAAGGCCTTAGCTCCTAGTGAGAAGAAAAAAAGCTCCATTACTTCGGAGCCAGTCACTGATGTAAGGCTTTGTCATGCCAGTGAAAGCTGGCAGTTTCCGTAAGTGAAAATTTTACTTTTACAAACTGAGCGAATGTAGCTTATAAGTCAGCTCTGCACTGCATCCAAAGGTGAACGAGTCACCCCTGCAGCTGGGAAACCTCTCCCATTCCCCAGTTTCACCTCTACACCATTTTCCAGCAAACACCTCCCTCGTGAGCATGCGGCTGCTTGACCTGCACGGAGTCAGAGACGAGTGTGGTGCCTATCAGCGGAGTGCACCGGGGCTCTGGCTGCTGGGGCAGCCGTGCCCACCCCATTTCGTACGGCATGGCTGTGGTTTGGGTGTTCTTCCTGGCCTTTTGGGGTCCCGGTACCACTGCCAGGAACCGGAGAGTGTTTCTTCTGCACCTGCTCCAGTATCTGCAGCACCTGGAATTAGTAATCACAGCTGTAAGCAGGTTACTAATTAGGAGAAAGAACTAATTTGTTCTCCAGGTATTTAAATACCTGGTATTTAAATGCCCTGTTCTTTTTCAAGTTGCCTGTCTGGGTGTATCCTTGGGATTACACTGTCTATTCAAAGGTCTCTGGGACAGTTGTAAATGGAGAGCCTGCTGCACAGAGACCTTGGATCTCTTTCCCTGAATGAATCAGTCTGACGTTGCATGGAAGATGGGCCCAGCACAGAGAGGTGCAGTGATGTTTGCAGGACCAGGACACAGGCAACACAGAGCTCTGTTTTTCTGCTCTTTCATACCAGACTATGATAACTCCTTGTGCTATCACAGATTTCTTTATGGAACCAGGGAACTCCCAGCCTGAAACCCCCTTAATGGAGACGTGCAAAGCAGAGAGAGAAAGAGAGCAGAAATCAGATCACGATTAATTTTACCTGAGACTTGGGGATGATACCAACTCTGAAGAATCCTATATTTCCACTGTCAATTTTGGTACAGTCCACAACAGTAGAGGCAATATTCTCTGGAGAAGGACCATCGCAAAGAACTGCATCCACCTGAAGGGCAGCAAAATTTCACAGCAAGCTCAGGCACATAGGCAGAGAGATGGCAGCTTCCCCCTCTCAATATCTCAACAGCAGCCAGCTGCTACAGGCAGCTCTGCTCCTTCCTACCCCCCTGTGTAGCCACTACCTGCTGAATTTGGAATGAATGAACTCAGTAAAAGCAAAGAGAGAGCTCTGTGGGATGTAAATCAGCAATATAGCAAAGCAGGTTTGCATTAGATGAGGAGTTTTGAGGGAGTCCCATCCAAAATGAGATATGTAGAAAACCATTTTTAATTTTTTAGGAGTTAGTGGTGGGAGATTTGCACTGACTCTTGTTTAAAACTGCCTTAAAATAATCTGCCATGAATATATTTTCATAAGTGTCTTATTCTCAGGATTTAGCAGTGAAAAGCCAGCTGTCTGAATGGCCATGACTATTGTACTGCCAGAACTTACAGAAGTTCTAAAAGCCAGAAATGTTTTAAAGCTCTGGTGCCAGTTTTAGACCAGCTTCAGCTTTAGATGGGAATCTCCAATGGCAGCTGGAGCCCTGACGCATTCAGGCATCAGTTGTTTTATTGCTTGTACACAAAGAAGCATCTTTTTTTATTGCTCATAACATCCTGTGTTGGAAGATGAACTAACTCATGTTGCCAAGCCCTAACTATGCTGTCGAAAATAGAAGCATTTTGGTTTTCCAAAACGTTTCTTATTTTACACTGGTCTTTCACTCTAGCACCAACATGAGTGACAACGACATCTTTTTAATTACATGCTCTCCCATATTCTTGATATCATCTGTTCACTTGCCTACTGGGAACAGAATGTTCTCCCATCCCCGTATCTTTGGGGACCTACAGGGCTGAAAAGACACAAAGGCTCCATTACCTTATCTCCCAGCTTGGCGTACACTTGGTTGTGGTGTGTTGTGTCTGCCTCTCCTGTTGGGTTAGCTGACGTGACCACAATGGGGCCAACCTGGTGGCAGGAGAATGGAAAGAAGAGCCCTGAGCATGTTCTGCGGTACAAAACAGATGAGTTGAACTGTGAAGTTCCCTGTGACTCTATAAAGAGCTCAGTGTGGCTCTCCCAGGTAAACACCCCTTCTGCGTAGGCAACTAAAGTTGGAAGAGACAAATCCCTCCAAAACTGTGTGAGTGACTAAGACCCTGCTGATTTGGGGTTTCCTGATATTGAATCAGGAAAGAACATTTTATTTTCAAGCAATAGTAATCGCCTAAAAGGTACAATGCCTGTCCTAGAAATGCAGCAGGGAGCAGAACGAGCAGGGTGTCACGGTTTCTCTGGCAAAGCCCAGAAATACAGTGATTAACCGTGGATTTGAGCTGTGCAAGGGACGGCGATTCCGTTATTCAAGGTGAATTTACTAGCAAGGTTATGGGGTTGAATCCACTGTTCTTTGTAACACACCTCCTATAGCTCCTGCAGGTGGGAATAGCAGACTAACAATGCAATTCCTTCCACCCAGAGCATGGTTGCCACTGGCCAAGCCAGAGATCATCATTTTAAAGGCAAGACTATGGAAGAAAACTGCCTCTCAGCACACTAGGCAGCAGCATCAACATGCTCTCACCCAGAGCTGTGTCAATGTAGCCTGGGGGCAGCGCTCAGCACTGCAGCAGAAAGTTTCCTACCACGCTTTCTCTGTAGGTTTTATGCCAGTATGCTGCAGCGGATGGTGCATTCGCTTGCTGCTGCTGCTGCCAAGAAGAGGTCATGCAGCATGCTGCAGAAGCAGCTTTCTTCTAAGCAGGGATCAGAAAACCATACTGAGAAGCCAGCGTCTGGCCCACAGCGCTGTAATAACCTTGAAGCTATAGCAGGATAGGACAGGCTCTAATCCCACGTGTCTGGGCACCCTGAAATGTTTGTGTGCTCACCCCAGCGTCACACAGACATAGTCTGCCAGGTTGTTAGCCCAGCAGCTTCTGCCTGGGTAAAGTCACAAAGCAGGGATGCTCAGAACATAGTGCAGGTTGTAACTGATGTTGTTCTACATTTGGGACCCTCCCAAGCTATTCTGGCTTCAAACAAGCCTCTGCTTGCAACAGAAATGTTCAAGGCAGGAAATCAGACAATGTGTCTGTTAGTTATAACTCTTCTGGCATTCTGGTGGTCTGTTTTCTTGCTTTTAGCCTCTCTTCTGCAGTAAAATCAGTTACCAGCTGTCTGCATAACTCACCCATTCTTTCTTAATGATTTTTTTCTTGTGGGAGTTATTCAGTTCAGACTTTTCACTCCCCAGAAGACCACTCTGAACATGCTATCATCCTCACTGCTCTAAGATAAAAGGTGAGGACAGGTGACGTGCCAACACCCAGCAAGAGAGTGAGCTGAGTGCTGCAGTCTCTCCGTCCTTGACCCCTGAAGCAGCCCAGAAGACCTGGGTGCTGGTGGCTGACCCCACGTCTGATCCCTGTGCAGTGGAAGGCCAGGCCCCACTTGCCAGTGGCGCTGGGATGAGTGCCCCACGACCACTCACCAGGTCGATGAGGTGTGTGGTGACGGAGCAATCAGGGATGCGGACGGCAATGCTCTGAGGGGTACCGACGTATTTAGCAGAGTCCTTCATCCCCAGGAAGTCCACCCATGCACCTGCACAAGGAAGAGTGGCACAGCTCTTACTGGTGTATGTCCGTCCTCACGCAGTGGTCTTACCAGAGGCATTGCCATGGAGCTTATGGCATTGCAGGAAAGCATGACTTAAAAGTTGGAGTTTCAAAGCCAGTGCTCTCCAGAGAGCTTGAAACTAACAGCTTTTCCTCACCTCTGGGAACCACCAAGCTAATTGGAGATGGCCAGGCAGCTTCCATGAAGTCCCAGAGGAGGGGGCTGAACAAGTGCTTTGCAGGTTCCAGTTGCTTCAGGCTAGAAATCCAGAGTGACATGGGGCGCTCCTGAGCCTGGCGCTTGGAGCTGTAAAGGGGGCAAGAAAAAAAAAAAAAAAAAAAAAGAGTTTGGAAGTAAGCTAGAATTTATTTTAAAGCTGAAAAATAAATTGTGTTGGAGAAGCGTAGAGTTAGACGAAGGGTGTAGGCTCTACTACAGGTCAGCTGTCTGTAACAAAAGTAGGACAGTTCAACAGTTGACCTGCAAGGAAGGGACGTGAATGACTCTTCCTGATCATAAATTACAAATCACGGTCTTAGCTTCTTGTGTTGTGATGGGTAAAAGACCCAGTTGCCTAAGTTCTGAGGGGTCCCAGCTGCTTACAAAAGTACAGCTAGAGACATTTGTTAAATACAAGAGGGGTTTTGGTTGTGACAACATGTATCTAGATAAATAGAAGGGGTGCCCCGTTTTGACATTTCTTGATCTTTGAGTTTCCTTGTGATATCCAAGCTACCAGGCTCTATCACCTGTCAGGAGCCATTAGTTTGTTCTAAGACAATTCCAGCTCAGCTGTTTCCATTTCTCATTTGGATCTTCTCCCCAAGCTCGTCACCTTATTGTTCCTAGCAAAGCTAAGGCATGTGTCTCCTTGCTCTGGGCGGCTGCTGTAGCCAGGACTCACTATCAGCTGTGTGTCCTAGTGGCCTCCTTAGCCTAGCCAGGGAAACCTTCAGTGGAGCTGCGAGACACTTACCGGTGAGCTTTCTCCACAGCATCAGGCCGATTACAGGCTGCCACGAGCACATATACAGTATCTGTGGGGATGCCACAAGTCCCTCCGTTCTTCAGGATATCTGTTGACATGTGAACAGGGCAGAATCCCTTCAGTGACTAGAACTGAGGGGCTGTAATTCACGGAAGAGCTGTCACGGACAAAACAGCCAATTCAGTGCTCTCGTATCTCCTTTTCCCAACTGACACAGTATTTCCTCTGACAGTAAATTTTCTAGCATTCATCCAAGAAAAGATCTGGTTTTTAGGGGAGATCTGAGCCGTGTTCATTTGGGCCAGAAGTCATTCAGCCCTGTGGGAAGAGCAAGTACCTTGCTTTTTCTGTACAAAACTGTCAGTGGTAGCACTAGCCTGGAGGATTCGTGTATCACATATTGGGTGAGCAGACACGGATATGATACTGGACATACAGCAGCAAAATCACCTCTAAACTGAGGAACCGGTTCTATTTCCCACATAGTGTGTTTAGCTTCAAAAGACATTTGTAACTTGGCCCACTTGGTCAAAATGCGACCAGGTTATTGTGGTTTCCACATCTGGATTGGAAAAACATCCTTTCAATACTGTTCTGCTACAAAAATCTCCCAGAATTACCCCTCCACCCCACATTATCCCCTATACATTTCCCTTACCTGCAATTCTCTTGAGTGAGGAAGCTTTCCTGGCAGGCAGGTGAAGGCACTTGGTCATTCCTCCCCCCACACCACTGAGCTGCACAAGGGGCCTACCCATCGGCAAGCAGGAGCCCTCAAAGATGCTGTTGAAAAGCGCAGACAGGAAGCAGTAAAAGCTGACCAGACCAAAGATGACAGTAGCAGCAATGTCATAGCCAACTGGAAGAGCACCAACAGCATCCAGCAGGAAGCTGACAGCAATGAGCAAGAAAGTGAGGGAGTAAAAGAACCAGGCGATGTTTAAGAAGAGCGTGCAGAAGACAATGAAGCCGTTGAAAAGCATGAAAGCAACGATGCCTACTGCTGTGTGGAAGCTTCTGGTCATGCCGTAGAGGCCACCATATCTTGCCAAGCCCCAGATGATCCACATGACAGCATAGAGAATGAAGGCACTGCTCTCCAGGGTTTTACCCCGGGCAAAGGCCACTGAGCCACCTAGAAACTTAAGGATCCCACCAGCTACCACCACCCACGGGATTACAACAGTAGCGAGCGGAGCCTGTGGGTCCCCTGTCATTGTTATAGCAAAAGAAGCAAGGACGCTGCACGCATAGCCAAGTACTTCTGCATCGGCGTACTTGGAGTACCCTAGGTAGGGAGTGTGAAGGTCTGCCCCTTCACGAAGCTTCAGGAAACTGCTGCGAGCAAGCAGGGCCTTCACAACACCCTGCCCAACCGGGATTTTGGTGCCTGCTTTCACATTGTACAGGTGAATCAGAGCCATCAAGGCTGAGGCCACAAAGATGGCCACATCCACACCTTGGGGTCCACCTTCGAAAAATCCCTTGGGACGGCAAGCTAACGCAATGCAGTAGGCCACATAAAACAGCAAATACAGGCCATCCACCAGGCTCTTAAGAGTGAGAAAAGGAGCCAAGACAGCAAAAAGGATTGAAAAAACCACGAGGAATGGGGTCGGGAAGGATGGTTCCTCTGTTTGCCAGACTGGGTATAGAAGGCAATAGCCTCCTGCTAATTTCAGGATGGAAGTGAAACCGAAGAAGGTAGCCATTAGTATATCCATTGCACGGTACGACAAAACGCAGACTCCAATCTGGTAGACCCCAGCTGCCCACAGCCAGGGCACTTGTCCGATAAAAAGTTTGCTAGTGACGCCCAGGAGCCTGCAGCCAAAGACACTGGCAGACAGCATGTTCAGGATGACACCGAAAACCGCAAAATGATTCATGCTACCACTGGTGGGCTGGATCTGCTCATAGGCCTTATTCTTGGCCAGATCTGTGCCGGGGAGGGTAATTTTCTCTTTGGAGAGGAAATAAACAATCCTTCCCAGAGCAAAATAGCCACCAACCAAGCAGACAATCATATAATTGCAAGCCACAGCAGAGGAACCAAAAGACGTGCTATAGTGCACGGCGACTTCATGAGCACTGGCGAGCGAGATGGCAGAAGCAATCAGAGCTAGGACGGCCTCTCTGCTAAGGAAGCCCACCACTGCGATAATGAGCAGTGCCAAAGTAAACGTGACCAGGCCAGGCACCAAGGCATTGCGGAAATCACCGGTGTCGTTCAAAACTCCTTGCCCTTCCAGGATGAAGACCACTCCGTAGCCGCACCAGAACACTGAGATGGTCAGGCAGAGGGACAAGAACAGGGACGCATCTCTTTGGCTTCTCCGAATTCCTATGAAACAAAGGGGAATACAGGCAGAACTGTGATATTGACAAAGTAATGGAAAGCCACACTTATGATAGGCAGCTGTGCTACAGCAAGCACATGGTGTCTTGGAACCACAAGCATGTGGCTGCACAGGTCCTGCATGACTTCAGACAGAGCTAAAATGGGCTTGGGTCAGTCTGCACTGTGCCCCATTACACAGTGTAGACATGACTATAAAGACTCCCTCAGAGCAAACTGTGTGAACTCACAAGTGTTTGTGCCTCTCCCAGGCTGTCTGATTTGTAGTGGAAAAATTACCAGCTTCCAGTCTGGGATTTTCGTGTTCTCACTGCTCCAAGTCACAAAAGGAGAAATAATTCAGCATTTATTCTAAAGAGCATGGACTTTGTTATAATAAGTGATTTTTCCTCTTAGCCTCACATATTGGCAAGCAATTTCAAACCATGGATGCCTAAGCTAATCTAAGAAAGCTTGGGAACAGATTTTAGAGAAATTCACTCTCATTTGGAGTATATTCACTCTGTTATATATTCACTCTTATATACAGAGAGAGTATATTCACTCTGTTAAAACTCTCAGAGATTGTGATAAAGCATTTGTTCAAAACTAGCATTTATTTCTTTGGTTACTTATATAGGAAAAATGTGATGTGCTAATTGAAAAAACTGATTGTAAAAAATGCGTGTGTGTTGATTCCCCAGGCAGAACGGACCAGTGGTCTGGCAAGGCTGACACAGTTTGTATAAACCTGATGGCAAAGCAGTCCAAATACTTGTAAAGCTACAGGAGGGGGAGGCCTTGAAGCTGGCCACCCTCCGAGTCTTACCTGCATACGCCAAAAGCGATGATAAAATCAACAGAAGGATTCCTAAAGCTGTGCTGGGGATCACGGGGGCTGCTCTGGGTAAACTGTAGAAATGCACTGCCAGCAAGAGTGATCCTGTGTGTGACAAGGGAGGTGGAAAAAGAGAAAGAGCTTGTAAATTCTGGCCCCTAAAATACAGGGGAGAACCAGAGTGAAAAGGGCAGAGAAAAGAGAAAAAAATAACCATGCAAGATCTGCAAAGAATGAGATCTAGAAGGAGGGTGTTGTAACTTGGTTTGTGTCCAAGGTCTCACCTCTTTCTGGGTGCCCAGTTTTAAGAAACTTGAACTTATTTGTGTTTGAAAGTGCTCCGCTGTTGTTGGATAAAGGAAAAAATCGGATCTCAGATTCCAGTTAGACAAAAGGCAGACAGACAAGCACACACGCTCCAAAGACAATCCCATAAGCCGTGTGCCTACAGAAAGCTATCCTAAAACTGAAAAGTTGCAGCACTCAGAAAGACGAATTGCAAAGGAGGAAAAGAAAGGGAGTGAACACGGAAAACAGAGCAGCAGGGAAGACAGAGAGAGAAGGGGAAGAGAGGAAAATGCATCCAAATAAAAATCATTTATGAAAATGACTATCAAAAAGTTTTGATTTGCTTCCCACTCAAGATGGATTGAGTACAAGAATTCAAGCCAGCGTTTTAAAGCCAAGACAAATATTTTGTTGGCTGCTGAACCAGGCAGAGGGATCTCCGGATCTAAAAGTTTTACCCAAGCGGAGAAGATTCGGAACAAACAGATGCTTTAGCCCCTTCAAAAAGGGGGTTGTCCATGAAAGCTAGTCCCAACCCCATCCTCCCATGCCAAGAAGACTCGATCCCTACCTGCGGAAATGCCCAAGAGCCCTATGGAGTAATGCAGTGACTCAGCTTTTCTGACTGCCATCGCAGAGTCCGCTGAAGACCCAGATGCGGGCTGAAATGCTGCCTCTCTTTCCTCCCTAGCTCTTTATAACCAAACCAACTTCACTGGCCTGTGTTCCTCCCTGCTCTCCACCCCTTTTCCCTACAAACATCTTCTGTTAGTGTGTCTTTCTGCATGCGCGAGGAAATGCAAATGAGTTTCTTGCTGCAATAAATTTCAGTCTGTGAGTCAGAACGGGCTGCTGGTAGCTCCCTCCAGGGGCCTGTTAATTTTACTGTTGATTAACCCTTGTTAAAAAAGACACTTGAAAAATAACGCTGATGGTTTATTACTATTACTGCCTTTTTGCTATTGCCAGTAAAGAAATTATGCTGGTTAAAATTAAGGGTTTTTTAAAGAACCCATCTTTCTGGAGCAAACAAGTCCTTTGCAAGCCCAGGAGCTCCCCGGGGACCAGTTATTTCTCCTAACACCGGCCGTGGTCCTGCTGTTTGTCCCTGTCACAGCTATGAATGCCTGGCACCACCGTCCCGTGCTGGGCAAGCCCAGGGCATATTCAGTGCCATTCCCTTAAAGGTGGCTTTTGTCCATGTGCCGCTCCGTGTCAGCCTCTCTGCGCACACTCCCAGGGAACTCCTCCCAACTCCTAAGTGGCTTTCGTGAGTGAGAAGTGTGAGCATAAAATCTGGAAGAGTCTTGCTGGCTTTCCAGGAGAACTGTGCAGGCAGTGAAGTGAGTACCAGTCATTCCCACGATCCCAAAGGAGGCATAAGGGACCCATGGAGAATACGTGATCAGGCCATAAAGGTCTTTACCCATGAAGGAGGCCACAGAAAGCAGTGGACAGTGGCCCAGGGTTGTGATGAGATCATGTCGGTCACACATCTGGTGGGAATCCACAACAGTCCCAGACTGGATCCACAGCTAATGCTAAAAATGCTGCTCCTGCTGCTCCACCACCACGTGGACCAGGGTGGCATGCTTCCCTTGCACACCCGGATCCCTGCATTGGTTCCCAAACCTTCATGGTTTCTTCTCTGCTTTGGAGGATAACCTTGAAGAAGAGCTTTGGGGAAAAGGGTTCCTTCACACTCATCTTTGTTAGAATATTAACACAGATTAAAGCAAGGTATTAATGTGTGCAGGTACTCCCATGCAGAATGGAAAAACTCAGCCGAAAAGTATAAACTATCAAGAATATATCTATTGCAGATTGATCTTCAGGCTCAATATGTCTACTGAGATAGATGTTGTCACTAGAGGAAGCACTGCAACAACCGTTTTGCCTAGTTACACCTGAACAATGGTTTCAGTGAGGGGAACCAACACAGTCAGTCTGCAACATGCAGAGCTCGGTGATGTGGTTTACAGGAAATTTTACAGGAATAAGTTTGTTTAAATATCAGCCTTTAGCTATCTTTGTTCGATCAGTGATGGGACTGGTCTCCAACCAGCTGGAGGAGGAAGAAACTATTTGACTATTGAACTATGTTCATGTCGCAGCATGATTCAGCTATTTTTTCAAGTAAGAGGAAATAATGCATTTCTAAATCACATTCAGAATACCTCAGATATGAAACCAAACAGCATGGAAAAGGCTTTGGGAATTTTCTCCACGTATCTCACAGTTTAATTCCCGTTCTGGATAATAAAAGTCCTTTCTCCACCCACCATACAAGTGGTTTTTGTTCCTGATTGTATAGTTAGCGGCTGTGAGTATGTGGTGCCTGATTTTTTAAGCAGTTTTTTAATCAATTTTAAGAGATGCATGCAATAAATGAAGTCACATATATCAGAAAAGAGTACCTTCCTCATGCCTGCTATGAGTAAGGAACTTGCCAAAACACTATTTCATTATACTCTGGATATATTTCACGTCTCTTCCAAATATGACAGACTTGAGAAAATTTTCTTATAAATTATCCCTGAAAAAACATTCCTCCCCCAAGCTGCTTGAATTCTTTTGTTCTCTAAAGAATGGCAAGATAGCCTTAAGAGGCTATATTTATTTCAACGGTGCAAAGCTGAGAGAAAACAGTTCATAATCTTCTCAGGTATGAGCATATCAAGGACAAAGGAAAATGGGTTTCCACACGAGCAAGGGAACTTCCCCATCACATGCTGTGAATCTTGCAGCCACGTATCCCTATCGAGGTCAGGGGTCTGCCAGCTCTTGCAACCATTTTCCTGGTAAATGATGTTGTCACGTTCTTAGAGAAATGGTGTTGTCAATGAAGAATCACATTATTCATTTCTAACTCAGGACCTGAAGGCCAGGAAACAAACCGGGCACAAAGCTTCTGCTTTCCAGAGATGGGGTGGGAGGCTGAGGACATTTAAAGTCAGAAAAGGAAACCTTGCTGTTAAAACACAGGGGCTGCTCGTACAACGTAGGGTTTAAAAAATGGGGCACAGAGAGGAACTGCACTGGTTCAAATACTTGCTGTGGGCTGGCTCCCTGCGATACCATCTTATGCACAAAAATTTGCTGCTTTAGTCTGAAATAGAATGGAAAATCGACAGGCGAGAAGGAAAAACACAGCTGCTCTGTTGTACAGGTCGTGTCGGCTGGGGATGATTTGGCGACAACGTGCTGGGAAGGAGGTCTGCAAGGGAGCAGTCAATTGAGGAAACAAATAATATTTACATGCCCTGCCCGTGGCACTGGAAATAAAACCTTCTTGCCAGTAAGAAATTCAGCCCAGCCCTCCTGGCCCCACCTGCTCCTGGGGGAGGGATCATGCTATAAAAGTCTCCAGGCAGCGCACAGAGATGCACAGCAAACTGGGACTCTCTGGGGACTCCTCCTGCTCTGCCTGTGACCATGGGAAAGAAAGTGGCTGTTGTGCTTGCTGGCTGTGGGGTGTACGACGGGAGTGAGATCCATGAGTCTTCTGCTGTGCTGGTGCACCTCAGCAGGGAGGGGGCACAGGTAAGAGGCACCTGGCAGGCTCCTGCCCCATCCTTTTGCCCTTGCTCTGCTTTTCATTCGCCCCCCGGTTGCACAAAGTACTCTGCTGTAAGGAGCTTTGCGTCTTGCCAGACAAATCACAAGCTCCCCGTTGCTGCTGGGGTAATTGCGAAGCGTAAATGGCCGGAGTCAAAGCAAGCAGCTTGGTGTCAGGGCTGCTACAGCAAGCAGGGACCATGCCCTGCGCTCTGCTCTGCTCTCCCAGCTTAGCTGGAGGAGATTGGCTGGGTGCTGAGCACAGAGCTCAGCAGCTCTGTCAGCTACACAACCTCTGAAACAAACTTTCTTAAATGAATCTATTTTTGGCTTGCACTTCCTCTTTTCTCCTATGGTATTTCTGTTTCAAAGACTACTATTGACTTTGGTTGCTTGAAATCCATCCTCTTGAAGCCCTGGGGATTAAAACAGAAAATAGAGTTCCTGTGAGTTAGATGGGAGAAGGGGCCAAAAAGGTGATCTTCAAGCACCGGCTCTAATATGCAATCAATCACAACGGCTGCTCTTTGAGAGCCAAAGAAGAGGGAGAGAAGCCCCGTGTAACGCTAACCTCGGCTCTGAGCTGCCCACAAACCTGGGTCAGTTCTCCTGGAAATCAGACTGCTGCCAATTTTGAAGGCTCATTGGTGATTTACATGTGCTGCAGAGCCTGCCCACCCAACTCCAGAGCCTTCAAAGCGTGTATTCACTTCGTGGACTACAGCTAAGACTTGTCCAAAACTTTTCTCCACTGTTTGTAGTGTTGCTTCATCTGTCCCGGAGCTGCCGTAGCTCTCCCCCTGCCTTACCCTAGGCTGCACGCTCAGAGCACTGTCCTGCACTCATCCTTGGTTGGCAGGGACCTCTAGTGGAGGAAACTCGGGCATTATTTCCCCCACACCCCCTTAATTTTCTGTTCTGCTTGCCTAAGGAAGCAAAGCTTGTACACAGCCACAAAATCTATCACCCCCTATTTGCCATCTCCCACTCTGATTTTCTGCATGCGAGCTTGAAACGGTTCAGAAGGAAGGCGAGGCGCTTTCTTGAAATACTCTGGCTGTGGGAGACCAGTGGGCCGGGAGAAGAAACTCAAAGTCCTGTCGGAGGGTGGTGGTTTGACAGCAGCTTGCAGGGTGCTGGGTGCTCAGCAGCCAGGACAGCACTCGGGCTGCTGCAGTGAAGGTGATTGCTTGGGATGAAGGTGGAAAACTAAGAAATGTGATTCACACGTGGCTCTTGGAATGAATCATTTTCCTAGGAAGGAAAGGGGTGGCTGCTCTGTTTCCACCACTTCAGCCCCTCAAATAAGCAGTGTGGGCTATAGCCTCTGCTGAATACCCTCCTTCTTGTAAGGTGAGGGTAAATGTTTCCATGCAGAAGTTACAAAACAGCTTTCTTTTGCCTCTTCATAACAATACCTTCCTATTGCCACTATCAGATAGAAGTGAGCCTGAAGGTCACTTGAAATCTCCAGCAAAGTTCTTTCTGCTACCTGTGGTCTTTAACATGCTTAGGATACATGCCTGAAGGATAACAGACCTTCCCTTCCCTTCTCAGGCAGAGGTTTATGCTCCTAACGTTGACCAGATGCATGTGGTGGACCATGTGAGAGGACAGCCAACGCAGGAGAAGCGCAATGTGTTAGTTGAAAGTGCCAGAATAGCCAGAGGCAACATCAAGGATCTGGCTAAGCTGGATGTGAAGGGGCTGGATGCCCTAATAATACCAGGTAGGAAGGACAGCATGTGGGGTGTGCATGCCTGGGGTCTTGGGAACAGCTTAAATATTCATGAGCCTTGAATGGCATGGGAGCCATGGGCTGGACAGGAGCTGGGCAGAGCACTGGCAAGAAGATAAGCTGAGAGATGGGACCGGCCAGATGGCCATCTTCCATCTGTGCTTGCACAGACATATTACAAGAGCACATGGCAGTGCAGGAACTCATCCACAGAGAAGAGGGCAGATAACTGTCAATTGATTTACCCTCTGATTATCTGCTTGGTCTTACATCCAGCAGAAACGAGCTATCCCCTCCCTCATCGACACACTGCCCTCTGGGGAAGAGAAACAGAAGCTGGGAGACAGAGGGGGGTGACTCAAAAGTGAAAAGCCTGATCTTTTTTTGAAAGATTCCTTGGTGAAAGTATGGCCAAATGATTTCAGTGGGAATTGATGAAGCCTGGAGTGAGGACTGCTTGTCTTTTAGTCAAGTGAAAGCTTGTCAGCATGCCCCGCCATAACAGGGTGAAAGCACTGATACCTCTCCAGTTCAGTTCTGTTTAGAAGCAGAGATGGTGCTTTGGAGTCTTGTCTCGTGGCAGTCAGGAAACAAAAATATTCAGCGGCTCACAATGGTTTAGCTTTCTTCTGTCAACGTTGGGCAAATACTTCCATCCAGCAAATCCATTTTAGCATTTTTACAAAGCACAGCAGACAAAAGACTCCTGCCCTGGAGTACTAACCTTTCTGTTTCCCTGTTCTCAGGTGGCTTCGGAGTGGCTAAAAATCTGAGTACTTGGGCCACCCAAGGAAAGAACTGCACAGTATCCAAAGAGGTGGAGGATGTCCTGAAGGCATTCCATGCTGCCAAAAAGCCCATCGGCCTGTGCTGCATCTCCCCAGTGCTGGCAGCCAAAATCTTCCCCGGCTGCGAGCTGACCGTGGGTCACGACACGGAGTGTGAGAAGTAAGTAACTGTGCAGTGCTGATATATAATCACACCACGGAGCGTATGCTGATACATAATCACACCCCAGTATATGTAGTACCGCTGGCTAAAAGTTAAGCAGATCCTAGGCAGGAACAAGATGGCTGCTGAACACACGGTGGTGTTATGAGAGGCAGGGATATGATCTGTCCTTGCCCATTAATCTGTCCTTACCCATCCATGAAAGCTGTGACCAAATTCTTCCAACAGCAGGGAAGAAACTATGATGGCTCTGGCTACTAGGCTAGGAAGCTGGTGAAGAAACCAAACCAAAAGGAAAAGTCTAGAGTGTGCATTTAAGCAGCGGCACAGCTATAGTGGAATGTCAAGGTTTTGTGTTGGCTTCACTTCAGATTTTTAACTCACTGTGATCTGGAGGCTTTCTGGGTTCTACTGTCCTAGAGAAATCCTTCTGATGGGAAAAGATTTACAACTTATCAGTCAGGCTTTTTGAAGGGACCATCTTATCTCTGTAACAGCCTAGAAGCTGTTGCTGTGAGGCACAACCAGGCTGTTCACTCTAGGCCTCTTTCAGATCTCTCTCTGCAGTGACAGCTCTTCTGCACAGGGTTTATTCTCTTTTCTTCTTCTAGATGGCCTTATGCGAAGACTGCTGAGACCATGAAGGAACTGGGCTGCAAGCATGTGAATAAACATGTCACTGAAATTCACGTGGACGCGAAGAACAAGCTGGTGACCACCAGTGCCTTCATGTGCAATGCCCCCATTCACGAAATCTACGACGGCATCGGAAAAATGGTGAAAGAAGTGGTCAGACTTGCCTGAATGCCACAAAGCCACAGAATCCAGCTCCTCCGGAGAGCAGGCACTAGGCCTTGCACTTCCCCTTTCATACCCACATGTCAACAGGCAAACTGCGGCTCAGAGTTCTTCCCCCCGTGGCCCACCGGTAGCCCCTGAGGAGGGAGAACCGGAGCAATGTCAGCAGTGGCACGCTTCGCCAAGGACACGCCACTTACTGCGCTGATCACAAGCCGGCAGTAACTGGAGTGTCAGCGTGCGTCCAGCTGACGTGCAGGTGCCACAGGGCTCACGTGCAGCCACTGTCCCTGGTTTTGAGCAGTTGCCTGGTCATTTCAGCCATGCCGTGGCTGACCCGACGTATCACCTGTGAACAGGAATTGGTCTGCTTCCCGGATCTGTTATAAACCCATCTCTCCCTGCATATGGCCACCTCACAGAATGGATGAATCAGTGGCAAAAAAAAAACACACAATTTTGGTACTCAATAAAACAGATATATTTTACATGCGCTGAGTTCTGCTTTTATTTTTGCCTTTTACTCTGGATGAGGACCTGCTCTTAGTGTTACTGGTTGGCCAGTGGGTGGGGAAAATGGTATGGAAAGAAGTCACTAGTAACAAACTCCACCGTGTTTTGAGAATTTGTCAGAACTCAGACTTGGGCATGAGTGACATTCGTTGGTGAAAACAGAAGCAAACCAACATTAGTTTAACAAGAAGTGGTTAAGTTCTGCTCTTGTATTAACCCAAGACCCGTTATGGCAGCATGGAGTATTTTGGAAGCAGCCGAGCCAGAAAGAGTCAAGGGTGAGACCTAGGGCTGCAGTTTCCAGAAAAATTCGTAGAAACAATGTGGAAGCAACAATTCTGCATCCCAACAGGGACAGACAAGATACTAATCTAGCTGAAACTAGAATGGCAGACTGCAAACTGCTTGGGTGACTGCAAAGTCTGGCAAACAGAAGGCACAAAGAATAGCTGAGCATCCCACTGAGCTGTTCAGATAACAAGCCAGGCACGGATTTCTAGGGCCAGAAGGAACCATTTGTCTGCATAATCTGACTGCTCTGCAGGAGCTGTAAAGAGCACAGTAACTCACATTTTACTGAAGCAAACCTGCTGAGAAGACTCAGTTGTGACTTAACGATACTGCTATACTATTTCATAGCTCATTCCCACAGTTAATCAATGTTATTTAAGATAAACCATGCCTTGTTTCTCTCACAGTTGAAGAGCTTACTTTTCAGGAAAATGCAGGTTTGTCTCCATTAGATTCAAAAGCTTTTTAGTGGTAGCTGGTATGTTCTTCTTATATAGGCTCTTATTCTACATGAAACATTATTAAATCATTAGAGACTGAGCTGTTAAATTGTCTCAGTTTAAGACATTTTTTCTAAGCCAACAATTATTTTCTGAGGCTCTTCTAAGCAAACTCTTCAGGCTTTTTATATCCTTTCAAAAACACTGGCATTTTGCACTCTCAACAATATGGAAAGATCCTTCAAGACTCCACCCGTGAGCAGAGAGGGAAGGAATTAACCCACATGTTGCAGTGGAGTAGCAAAGGACTCAAGTGCTTCTGGCCGGGACAGAAAAGCCCAGAGTAGCATAATAGGACAGTTTTACCTGCTTTCTAAAAACACAGAGCTCATCCAATCACTCTTTCTGTGTTATTTTTTTCCCCACTGCTACCCCTGCCAATCATTTTAAAGCTGCTGCCCACCTTCCACAACATTTAATAAAGATATTAAAGCTTTATATATACAGGACCAGCTAGTTTCAGGACAGTAGCTGCCAGGAGGAAGAGGGAATGTTTGCTTAGCATGAAAAGTCCACAGTTCTCTTGGTCCTTCGGCAATCCCCCAGAGAGAACTGTGCTGAGTAACCCAACCGCAGAAGAACATTCGGTCTAAATCTGCGTTCCTAAATCATTAGGAAGGAAGCACAAATCCATGGGAGACCTGGCCTTGTTACATCTTCCACCTCATAGCTACACAGTTTTCTCCTGTACTAGTGTTTCTGAAGGGAAATCCAAAGCCTAAGGTATTTATTACTTTCAGAAAGTAACCGCTCCCAAGACCTCAAATCTTGTCTTTTACATAGTGCAGGAGATCAGGAAGGGCAGAGAAGTTTCTGCTATAAGTGCTACCATTTGGGAGTTATATGGGATTTTCTGAGGTTAAGGTGTTTTGACTAATTTATCAGATAGGCTGAAAAGCTATAGGATGCAATTACAACAGACAGAACTCCAGGGGCTAGCTGCAGAATGTGAATTAAGCTCAACCTTTAGAACCAACCCACACAGACACAGAGTTAGTAGCAACACTGTTTACTGGTATGTGGAAAACTGCTTGCAGTAATGGGGCAGAATCAACACCAAAGATGAAACATTAACAATATCTCGGTATGTTTTCACACCCAAGAAACGCAACAAACAAAATATAATGAAGTTGGAGAAAAGTCACATGGCAACCAGTTGCTTACAACTGAATGGGAGAAAAAAAAATCACACAGTTACAGATCAGTCAACGTCAGAATCCTCAGGAACTCCTGTTGATCCACTTCCCCATCTCCATCCACATCTGCTTCATCAATCATCTCCTGGGGGATAGCAAAGATTTGGGAGACCAGATTAGGTGGGATCTGAGAGGGTGGAGGCCACTAAAGCCTGGTGTTTGCCACTGATGTTACCAACAAAGGTCTCAGGCAAGGCTTCACGTTAACATAATGCAAGACAGACATTGTGCCCCTTGCAAAGCAACACAGCACAGCTCCCCAACCAGTAAGACATTCCCCTCCCTCCCCAAGCAAGAGGAATATATTTGTAATTCACAAACCTGCAGCTCCTCATCTGTGATGTCTTCTCCAACCTCAGTAGCCACCAGCTTGAGTTTCTCAAAGGAGATCTTGCCAGTGCCATCATGGTCAAACAGCTTGAAACCTTTCAGGATCTCATTTTTTGAATACGGCTCTGCCTTAGCAAGGAAATTAAAATGTCATCATGCAAGCATGGCATCTTACTGCTCTACAATCCCCAGTCAGGCACTTTACATAGCAAACATTTAGAATCAAATCCAAGACATCATTTGGGGGAAAAAAAAAAAAGGTGATAGAAGGGGGTTATTTATCACTGCTGCTTCACTTTTTTTTTTTTTTTTTTTTTTTTCCCCCCCCCCTTGTGTTACTGTGTGTTAAAGGAAAAGTTCCAAGAATAATTGTCGGAACAGCAAGGATATTTGGCCTGGAATATCCCAATGAAGCTTTGTCAGGAAGAGAGGGATTAGCAATGCTACTGGAAGAGGGAGCAGCTGCCAAGAATGACCCAATGGCTACAGCTAGATTTTATTTAAAAAGTAAGCCAGGCCTACGCTGGCTCTGACTGCCTTTAGTCACCTCACACACAGGCACTACATACAGAAGCCTGCCGTTAGGTGTGAGCTTTGACCAAACTCCAAAGCATTACTAGGGGGAAAATGTGGATCTTCACTTAGCTCTTAGCCCAAGCCCAAGCATACACACCCTGGCAACTATGATAGCATGGACACAGGAATGGCAACGCCTGCAGTGCCCCAGTCACCTCCCCAGGCACCCCACAAAGCCTTGCAATGAAAACACAAGGATGAGAGAGGCAGAACCAGGCACGCTGGTGCTCTTTGAGAACAGCCTCTGCATGCAGCCAGGCACTAGGGGATACAGAGGGGTCTTGAGCCACAGGCATCCCAGATGGGTGATGCAGTCTAGAGAGCGTGAAGCAAAAGGCTGATATCGAACAGCAGCTCTGAGGACACTCCACAAGCAGGAGGTGCTGACAACATCCGTGGGCATTGAGGGATGATTTCTCTACAGGTAGCAAAATGTTCGTGTTCGTCCAAGGTGTGGCATTTGCTCCCTGCTGTCTTGATTTTAAGAAAGTCAAGAACTGTGCGACTATAAACGCAGATGGAAATTCCACGTGCAAAGGTTTAAGGAAGGGAAAACGGGGGCTGCACCGTCATGTTGCGCTCCTCTCTGCTGTGGTTTGAACATCAACAGCAGGACTCCTTCCTGGAGGTTGCTGGGTCCTTCGGTTCCGCAGGGAAATCCCCTGGCACTGTGTGTGTGTCAGCGCACCCGAGGCTGGGGAGGAGCTGTAGGCTGAAATGCAGCTGTCTCTACCTGAAGCGGCCGCTCTGCGCCCTCTACAGCTCGCAGAAAAAAGGCAGGAAGGGTAAAAACTCACCCTGGGGCAGGTATCTGAAACAGTTCAGCTGAAACTCCTGATTCCCCCCCTGCAGGGAACCAGAGTTACCCAGTCTGCTGCGAGTACCTGCATTGTAAAGTTAGGCAAGAGGAATTTCAATCTTTGCGACCAGCTGGGCTCACACACCATTTTCTGAGCCATCACCTGCAGAAATGACTCAAAGTTGATCTTCCCTGACCCTTCCTCATCAACTTGAGAGATAATTCTCCTCATCTCCTCTTTCCTCAGTTCACAGCCCAGGGCCCTCATGGTTATCTGCCAAAAGAGAAAATAGACCCATGTCTGTGTACGAATCAAACAGAAACAAAGAGGGAAAGATGTCTGAAACAAGCGGGTTCATGCAAATTGAGGGGAAAAACAAAACAAAACAAAACTTTTTGCCACACTGGAAATCATATGCAAAGATAACCGTCCAAACAGCTTGTCACTGTGCAGACATCAGAGCAGAGCTCCCTGAGGTCTTCTGACTTTGGTTCATGACCTGGGCCCGTGGCAACAGGCTACACATGTTCATGAGGCTATCCTTGATAACTTACCCAATTAAGGAGTTTCAACCC
>NC_048896.1:15276984-15284489 GCF_011077185.1 Oxyura jamaicensis | reverse complement strand
GCCCTCCACCACTTCCATCAGCTCCTTTTTGCTCCCCTGCCACTAAGCACTGCACTCCCCTCCACCCCAACAGTGCCAGGAAATTATTATATACTTACTTACATATGGATATATATATATATTTATATTGTGGTTGTTTTTAACCTGGAACACTTTTCCCATGCAATTCCCTCACTGCTTCCACAGTTTGCTCTGACAACTGTGCATAGGGCAACAAAAAGATGTGGGCAGGACCTGTGCTAACTAACCCAGCTCTCAGCACCTCTGTGCAGACACGAGCTGGGTCAACTCCCTTCTCCATGTGAGTGGGAAGGAGCTGTGCTCAAGGTATGCAGGGGGCAGAGCAGGAGAGGGGCGTAGAAACACAGAGCAAGTCTTTCATCCGCTGTTGTGTCCCTAGAGAAGTGTTCTGTAGCTGTGTAATGTCAGTACTACGAGGCTGTGGAAAATTAGCAGGGAAGAGCTGCAGGCGAGGGCCAAGGAAAAGGAAGGCTTGAGTCCCTCCTAAGAATACCTGGCTAAAATGTTGGCACAACGCTTACTTCACTGCTGGCTGCGTGACAAACCCGAGCTCCAGCAGCAAAGTCTGAGAGCACAGTAAGTGGTCCAAAAGCAATAGGTGGCTAACACTAATTGCTCTGTAACAGCTCCACAACAGGTGGAGCTTGTAAATGATTAGCCCTATTTGCAACACTTCTGTTTACCGCCTGTCATTTCTATTTGACTACTGTAATTCAGGTTCCAAGTGCAACCTCGGTCACAAAGCGAGTGTGTCATTCCCTCCGGCCAGAGGAGACCCAAGCTGCCCATCCGGGTTGCTCAGCCTGCAGACACATCCCTGAGAGCCTTTCAGCTGCACAGGACGTTTGGTGCTCCTGGTACAGGCTGTTGGAGGGCAGGGTGTGTTGGGTTGTCAAGAGACCTTTCCTTGCGTGTCCCCTAGCGAACTGATGCTCCTCCCTGACTTGGTGGGGAAGGGAAGGGAGACAGGGTCAGGCACACACAAACCCTCACTGGTTTGGACTGAGTTCAGTCAGCAGCTGACAGGCTCTGCATCCTGCTATGAGCTCCCGCTGCAGGCACAGCATGACCACAGTAACGATCACTTTCCCTTTGTGATATGCGTTATAGGGCTCGGGGCAGAGGCACCGCAGCGAGGAGCCACCAGCCTTCCCTGCCCGTGCCCCATCTCCCCCAGCCCCTTGCCTTCAGGCCCCTGACGTCCATCTGCCCCGAGCCGTCCGCATCGAACAAGTCGAAGGCCTCCCGCAGCTGCAGCCGCTGCTGGTCGCTGAGGGGGAACGCGGGGCCAGGGGCAGCCCCGCTCCCTGCCGCTGCCTCCCCGGGTGCCATGGGGGGACCCTCACCCCCTGAGGTGCTTCTGAGGGTGGCCCCCACCCAGTGCCACGGCAACCACGCTTCTCAGTGGGACGCAGACCAGGCGCTCCTTGGTTCTCCGGATTTGTTTTAAATGCTCACCCTGTTCCCCAGGTTTACTTCTACAAACAAATAAACGGGCACTCCTTGATTCTCATGACTTGTTTTAAACGCTCGCCCCCTTCCTGAGGTTTGGTCCCACAGCCACACAAAATCCTTTCACAGCAACTAAATCGGTCTGAGAGCCCCATTAGTGTCCTGTGCATAAAATTCAGGTGTAGTGAGGCCTTCAAAACACCACTGCCCCTATTCTGCCTGGATAGCTGAAGCTTTGGGGCAAAGCAAAGCGAAAATGCTGACAGAAAATCACCCACATCTGCTTTTTTTTGGAGAAGCGTTAGAGCCCAGCCATCAGCAATGAACTGTATATTGCACTGCAGCTGTTAGGTAAAATAAATGAGTTTAAGGTGAAGAGGCAGGTTTCTGCTTTCAGGATCTAACAAAACCATAAATCATTGCAGCAGCAACAGAAGGTCACTGAGAGATTGAGGTAGATTGGATAAAGGACTAGAAAATGCACAGACAGCAGCATCAGCCTTGCTGATAAACTGACCTCGGCTGATAAATTAAATTATCAGAGCTTTGATGTCCCACTGATCATTCACATTTTCCTGTGTATGTCTTGTTCTTCACCACACGGGGGCACATGAGACGACAAGAATCCCCTCCCTTTGTCCAATTTACACAGGCCAGTATAAACCATTTGTTTTTAAAGACAGATAAAGGCCAAAAAGGAAATCGACATGATATAAGCTAAATTCAATTATCATTTATTTTCATGCTGAGTTCAGCCTTAGATTTTTTTTCCCCCCCCACGTTTATGAACTGTGGCGGTAAGCTGGACGTTCAGCACTTGGAAAAGGGCGGATGCTGACTGAAAAGCAAAGGAATAAATTGGATTTTGAGTGAGAAAGATGTTCCCACTTCTACAGAGGATGAATCCATCCTTCCCTTGTCTGAGAGCGAGGAAGAAGGGCACCAGAGAAATTACTGGTATCTTTAACAAACAGACGTAGCAGAAGGGCATGGGAGCTTATTTTCTTCCAACACAAGGCAGAAGCCACCCTTTAATTATGCTCTTACCTTACATCCACTTCAAAGACAGAATAGATTGCAGTTTGTCTCTGCAGCAAAGCATTTAGTAACCAGAGCCTTCCGAAGACTTAGAAGTTGAAACACTTTGAGTACCTTGAAGAATCATTGTTATTTGCCCATACATCTGAGTCTGTTTTACCATTGAAGTTGTATTTGTGTATTTCTTTTCCACAACTCTGATGGTTTAAAATAAGACACTTTATTTTAAGTACAATCTTGTATTTGCAGCCACTGAATATTCCTGTAAACATACAGATCATCAGCATTGGTAACATTCCTCTTTTGCAAAAAGATTTTTTTAAATATGTGAACTGAATAGCAGTAAGTTGCAGCAGTCAATTTACTTACTTTTTCAGTTTAAAGGGCATTCTAAAAAAGGGGGAGGGAATAATCGCCATAAGTAAAAAAAACTGATCCCCATAAATACGTCATATGAAGAGCTCACCGTAACTGGGCCTAAACCAAGACATTAAACCAGAAACTTCAACTGCTGCTAAATACAGCTTTACACTTTCTGGTTTCGAGTCTTCTCTGTATCGAATAAATCATTTGACACATGGTTTTTAGTCAGATAAGGAACTGAATACTACCACTGAAAAATGTGATTTGTGTATCAAAAATGAACAGTGTAAACATCTTAGGAGCACAAACAAGCAACTACATTGCGACATATAAACAGGTTAGCAGTTGGTAAATGTTCACAAATACAAGTTTCAGACCATCCACTTAAAACAAAGTATTGACCCAACTTTTCTGGTCTCTCAAAAGGAATAAAAGGCTGGAAAAATAAGATGCCCCTACCAAACACATATGCACATGTGCAAAAATAAATAAATAGAATTCAGCTTCAGTAAAGACTGGTCTTCTTCATGATCCGCAAGAATTCTTGCTCGTTCACTTCCCCATCCCCATCTCTATCAGCTTCATCAATCATTTCCTGAAATATATTTGTATTCAGAAATTAGATGCAGATTAGAGTAGGATCACAATTGTTAGGTTAATTCAGAATTAGAAGCACTCTTAGTAAATAGTATTGGAAAGGATGGTGTTAGTCCAATGTCAGACCTCGCATGATACAAAATATTTTTTAAACTAGACAACAATGTTTTTATACATAGATTTATATTTATATATAAATGTGTATAGAGTTATGCTGTATTAGAGGAGCTATGCTGGAAGAAACCAAATACTCAGAGCAGAGTCGTTCCTTTTATACCACCTCAACTCCAAAAGAGTGGAATTCTACTGTCACAGTGACAGTTACTGTGAAATAATTTAAGGAACCACATGTGCTTAACCCATCTTTGGCCTCAGAATCTATTTCCCAATCCCAAATTGATAGAAACTTTTCAATTTCTTTCAAGAAAGAAACTACTTAAATTACCCATGATAGCTTAAGAGTAAAGATCCCACAGGGTGCTACAGGACAGCACCTAAAACTGAGAGGCTGCTGCCTTTATCTAAAAATTTATTGACCCCGATCTGGCTTCCTTCCCCACTGAGACAGAGTCCCATCCCCTAATCTCATTACCTCTGGTGCTTAGCAGACCGGTCAGAGAGATGCTTGAGCATCTCCCAAACAGGAGAACTAGACTATGACCATTCACCTAAATTTTAAATTAATGCAAACATGAAACAAAATAATACATAAACATTCTCTGACTGCCTTCATATTCAGACGAAACGTAACCCGGACCCTTCCATGTTCCACAAAGGCTGACAGTGAGTGTTTGTGTATTACATGGTTTCATACACCAGGTACAAACCTGTAGCTCTTCATCTGTGAGATTTTCGCCCAGCTCTTTGGCTACACGTTTGAGGTTTTTGAAGGAGATTTTGCCAGTTTCATCATCATCAAAGAGTTTGAAAGCTTTGAGAATCTCCTCTTTGGAATCTTTTTCAGCCTTAGAGAAGGAAGCATAAGTTTAAAGGAAAAAAAGCACTGTTTATGTGGTACATAATACCCAAAATACAGATGGTAGTTATAAAATACAAGCATTAGAAAGACTGAGAAACTCTCTTAAGACTAAGTTTAAAGAAGCCCAGCAGTACACATTCAAAAGCTGAAAGTAGACAGAGACAGCAATGCTGCCTGAACCTCAGGGTTTCAGGGAGATTTTTTCCTCTATCTAGCCAGCTGTCTTTGGGATTTCAGCATCAGGATAAACCTCTGTTAAGTATTTGTTTTTACTCAATATTTCCTAGGATTTTTAAAGGCAGAGGTTTCATCTGTAAATATCTGTCATCCGCGTAATGCGTTAATACTCTGGACAGCTTTCTGCAGGCCAGAGCTGTCATTCATCTGAAAATCTTGGTTTCGCAGTTTTTCGGTTTTGACACACACAAAACTGACTGTTAAAGAAACCTTAACGATATGTTTCTTTCAACCTTACCTTAAAAACGAGACAGGGCATTTTCTGTCTCACCATTTGCAGTTTTACATATTTTGTTGTTAAGATTAAGGGAGTACTTTCATCTTTCACTCAAACCACAAGGAGATGAAAGGGATTCAACCATTTTCAGAATTGCTTCGACTTTGATTTCTAACATTTACATACCATTTTCTGCGTCATCACTGCCAAGAAGTCATTGAAACTGATTTTTCCAGTTCCTTCCTTATCGATATCTGTTATCATTTTCTTGATCTCTTCTTTTTTAGGTTCAAACCCTAGTGCTCTCATGGCCACCTGTAAGGACAAAAGAAGTTACAAATCATACAAAACTATACGCAAAACCCCAGGAAACAAAAGTCAACCTTTATGCCAGACTGTATTAAAACATTCATTTGGTGTCTCAAAGAGAACTGCAAGGTCAAGGAACAGTCTTCAAGCAATGTTGTTTTTTTTACAGGCAAAGGTGCACCAAGATGCAGAAAACAGGCAGGCAAACCGTCATATTCTGGAGTCACTCTTTCAATTAATTCCGAAATTTCCTAAACACATTCTAACCACCATATCCACCACCCCCAGGTCACAACTGTCAAGAACATGGATAAAAATCTTGCGAGGAAAGATTTCTCTCAGGAAGTCTGGACTCTTTTACAAAGACTTAGCAAACCCGTTTTGGTTTATACTGTGTTAATTCCTACAGTGGGCACTCAGAGAATGAAAAGGTCCAACTTTTCATTAATATATTGAAGGAAAAAAAAAAACACAAACTGCCATGCAGTGACATGGACCGTACAACTGTGATGCAGCACTGTGGATAGCAATTTTCAATGCTACTGGAAACTAGAATATTATTCCTTTCCTGTCAAGGGAATTGCTACTGGTACTCTCTTTGCAATGAGAAACATGACACAGAATAAAAGCAATAGAAAAGCTCACATCAGACCCCTGTAAGCATGGTGGCTAAGCGTAAGACCTAGAAATGCCTTGAAAAAAAGGAACATGCTTCAAGACAAGTGACTCCATGAAAGAAGTTTCTATCATACTTGTAGTTCTACTGAACTCTTAACGAACCTGACAGCACAAAGATGGAAATTCTTAAGCTTATAGACCACAGGAAAATTAAAATAGTGATTTTTTTTCATTTTAGTGACCAAGACTTATGTTAATGAATGTTAAAGAAAACACAATTCAGACACTGTGCATGACTTCAGAAAAGAATCCTATGAGCAGCACATCCAAGGATGCCTTCACTTGCACAGGTGTACACGTGCCTACGACTTTCCTTCTTCTTCCTTTTTTAAAGGGACAAGCAGCAACTTTGAAATCGTTTCTCCTCGCAGTGGGCTGTAGCAACACAGGCATCCAGCCAGCAAAGAGAAAAGGCCAACTCTGAAAGCAGAAGAGCCTCTCATTTATTGATTACTGTTCTTCCCAAAGGACGGGGTGGAGAGAGACTGACATTTTTCAGCAACAAATAAAATCAAGAAAGTGTGTAACATTGGTGCACTGCATATCCTGGGTAACCTAAATCACGAAATACGCAATTCTTGAGAGCACATAAAAGGGGGAAAGCCTTACATTTTAAATAGGTACAAACCTGTTGGCTATTTTACTAGCAGAGAAGGAGGTGGTGCAGCAAATACAGAACTGTCAACGTGTTTTCGTCCTAGAGACAGCAGGGAAGAGTTATAGCTCAAGAGCAACGAGCCTATTGACAGGGAAACGTTACACTGGAGAAAAAAAATAAAGCCTTGTTTCCTGTTTAGGGTGCCTCAGATGTTTGTGCCGCCGTTAACTCCCAGCCCGCGCGGGGCCGCGCTGTCAGCAGCCGTGTTTACCTTCAGCTCCTTGACGTCTATGCTCCCGGCGCCGTCCGCGTCGAAGAGGTCGAAGGCCTCGCGGACCTCCTGCCTCTGCTCCTCCGTCAGCTCCAGCTTGGGGCTCGCCTTCTTCCGCTGGGCCGCGGCTGCCAGCGGCGGCTTCTTAAAGCCGGAGGCCTTGGTGCAGAGACACGAGAGCAGAGGGGCGTCAGGGAGGCTCCGCACCGTACCGTGCACCGTACCGTGCAGCCCCCCGGGCCCCCTCAGGCCGCCCCCCGGGCCCCCTCACCATCCCGGCGGCCGCTGCCTCCAGGCGGCTCCAGCCCTGACAGACCCTCTGTCCAATGCCGCCCCTTCCCATTGGCTAACGCCGCCACGCCGCTGCTATGGTAACCGCCGCCGCCATTGGTGGAGAGGGCGGCGCGGGAAGCGCTCTGTTTATGGCTATTGGCTAGCACCTGCTTGGGGGCGGGTACAAGAGCGGGGAGGAGCCTCGTGTCCTTCCGTTAACATGATTGGCTAGAGGGGGGAGGGCGGGACCAATCAGCGCGGGGCAGTCGGCTGGCGCGATGCTCGGCCCAGGGCGTGCGCGAGGGGAGGGGGTGAGAGGCGGAGAGTGGGCGGGGCCTTCGGGGAGCGCCCGTGGTGATTGGTTGGGAGGTGGAAGGGGGCGGAGCCGGGCCGGCGCTGAGGGGAGAGCGGAGGTGAGGGGCCGGGGGGCGTGAGGTGAGGGGGGCTTTAGGGTGGGGGGGGCGGTTTGGGA